>NC_137607.1:58255431-58385581 GCF_963280865.1 Gymnoscopelus braueri
GAATGACAAAATGGCCGCCACTGCTATGCTCTATATACATCGGCTATTAGAAAATAGCTGATCTACAAGCTTGCAGAGCAGCTATTTTCCCTAAAAAAAATTAAATATTTTTTGAAACATTTTAACCTAGCATTAAATATTTTTAGATGGGGGTCCGTGGACAAATACATGGGGGTCCTAAACAACATTAGGAAGCTGTAAGCCCCAAATAAGCAACTGCACTTAAAAACAAGCCCCCCCCCCCCTAAAAAAAAAGAATGCAACCCGCAACCACCAATATTTACAAGCAACTTTACAGAACACCCCCCCCCCAAAGTCGCTTATGATAAGCAGACATGGCAACACTGATGGCCAGCCATGGGACCAGACAGGAGATGACGAAGCTTCTTGTTTTATTGACTTGTTCTAAGAGCGATAAAACTATCCCCCCCCTTCTGCTGCACTGATGAGACACGTCATTTGGGATCGCGGACCCATTTTTATGGGCCACAAGAAATACCCACCCCCTCACCCTACATTTTTGTTTTTTATTATTTCAAAAGATTTTGAAACATTAAAAAGAATAATTTAATAAATGAGTAAAAGTCACAAAGAAATACCATTTTAAAAAAATGGCACAAAACCTTTTCAGATGGGGGTCCACGGCCAAATACATATAAATTTGGGGGTCCTTTACATGAAAAAAGTTTGAAAACCACTGCTTTACATGACCACATATTATACCATGGACCACTCAGTGGTCCGTGGACCACAGTATTGTATCTAGCGCAGACAGAGGCCCTTGTCTTGCTGCTAGCAGGCTAGTAGTATTGATGTGGGTTTGTTTATCTGTAGTATCGATGTTTCTTATCCACGGATTGAGGCCTTGATACTGGACGGTTTTCAGATATACAAAGGTTCAATGATTTCAATGCAAAGAGCCGATAAAGAAAACATCCTCGCACTGCTTTACGGGAGGTATTTTCAGGTCTTACTTTAAGTCTTTAAGTTTTGTGTTCCTTAAAGGAGTAGTTCACCAAAAATAATCATATTTTCTATCAGTTACACACCCCATGAAGCCCTGAATTCATGGAGATGTTTTTGTTTTTGTCGCATTCCTAAGCCAATAATTTGATGACCGGCGGAGTCTCCGGTAGGAATAGTAAAATAGTCTCCTACTGAGTCTTACTGACCGATGAACCGGTCACCAAATTACTGGCTTAGGAATGTGACAAAAACAAAAAAAGATCCATGAATTCAAGGCTTCATGGGGTGAGCAATTGGTAAAAAATAAGCCATTTTTTGTCCTGTTACTCCTTTAAGAGTATTCAGAGCATTTAAACTCCACAACTTAAGCACAGCAACAATTAAGCAAAATAAACACATTATGAAGGGACATTTGAATAAAAAAAATAAGAAAACATAAATAAATAAGAAAACTGATTAAACCATTTTTATGAAAACAAAACTTCAATAGAAGGCAATGGAAAACAGAACGTTTGTTTTTGTTGCTGTGGTTTAAAGCACTGAGAGTTGCACATTTTGCAAAGTTTGTTGCAGATATGTGGAGCATGAAAACTGAACGCTGCTTGTTCGTGTTTAGTTCTGATCCTGGGGACACAAAGCAGACAGTGTGTGGCACTCCTCCTCCGCGTGACAACCTTTTCTCATTTGTGTGTGTGTGTGTGTGCGTGTGTGTGTGTGTGTGTGTGTGTGTGTGTGTGTGTGTGTGTGTGTGTGTGTGTGTGTGTGTGTGTGTGTGTGTGTGTGTGTGTGTGTGTGTGTGTGTGTGTGTGTGTGCAACCTTCAAAGACCACCAGCAACCTTTGAACCGCTCCCAAAACGCCTTCAACCATGACACCAAGTTTCAGTGGTGGAAAGTACCTGATTACTTTTACTGAAGTACTGTACTTAAAGCGGCACTATGTAACTTTTTAAAAATTAATAAAATGTAATTCTTTCCAATCTGTATGGTAATTATGATAATACAATATAACTTATATAATTGTGGTGGTTGTATTTTGTCTGCCTGCTCTTCTATTGAGCTATTTAGATCGTGCCAAAGGTCATGGCTCACCTAGACACAGGATCTGACATGAATTTTGACCCGATGGTCAAGATTCAGTTTATCCCCTTAGCAAGCAGGCAGCCTCTATTAGCTCAATGGTAAAACATTCAGCACTTGAAACGGGGTTCAAATCCGGGGTAGAAGAGGAAAGTTACATAGTGCAGCTTTAAGTATAAGTTTTTTTTTTCTTTTTTTCATTTTGCTATACTTAATACTTCTACTCCACAACATCTCTAAGGCAAATATTGTACTTTTTACTCCGCTACACTTATTTAACAGTTAATTTGTACATTTAGATTATTATTACAAAACATACAGTATGTTAAGCCCTATTTTATACTTTGTCTATTAAAAAAAAGCAGATCTACATTTTTTTGTATAATAAAAAAAGAAAAGAAAAGAAAACTTGTGAAATGGGACATTCTGCATAACGTGTACTTTTAATGTTGTTACTTTGAGTTCACTTTGATGACAGTACTTTTGTGCTCTTGTAGTTATACTTAAGTAAGATTCTGGAGTACTTCTACCACTGTGTGCAACCTTCAAAGACTGGCAGCAACCTTTGAACCAAAACCAAACGCCTCCAACTCTGACACCAAGGTCAAGATGACTGGAACGTTTTGATGATGTTGACTAGATGAATAGACGTGCTTTCATACTGCAGGTGCATGCATCTCTTTATGGGGGTGGGGAGGGGGTTAGGGGCCATAGCAGTGGTTCCCAAACTTTTCAGCACGAGACCCAACAGAGAAATGTAATGTCTCCCCACGACCGAAACCAAGCTTGTAGATCTGCTATTTTCACTACTTCTTAAAAGTAATTTATGAAATTTATTAGATTTTCTTTCTTTATTTATGAAATTATTTTGAGTGTTTGAATTTGTTTTTAATTCATGAAAAATTGTGAGTTATTGTTTTTTTTCTCTTTTGAAATAATACTTAAAGACAAAATATAGGAAACGAAAAGTAAAGGGATTTTTTACTCGTGACCCATACAAATTGGTCCGCGACCCAACCTTGGATCCTGACCCACAGTTTGGGAAACAGTGGGCTATAGCCCTGGATCTCAAAAATAAATAAGAATAAACATAAATGTTAACACTTGCTATGCAGCCCAATTAAGGGCCCTATCTTGGGCGAAGCCTTACCCCTTTGCACTACCCACTACCCGTGAATTACGCACAAGGCAGCTGGCACTGTCCCTAAACGGTATCCATGGATTATGCTACCATCCGACCGGTGAAACTATGACATCTACCAGTTGGCCACTGCCACAATCGTCTGGTCTTTAATTAACACCAGAGGAACTCCACCACCTGCTTCATCATGGCACTCTGCCTCCATCATCGGGACAAAGATGTTTGTATTTGGGGGCTGTTTGTACCGGCACAATGATCTGTGGAAATTCAGTCCAGAGACCTTCTCCTGTGAGAAGGTTGAGCCGTCTCAGATGTACGGTATGTGCTGTTGCATGGTGGGAGATTGTGTCATCCTCTTTGGAGGATACAAACTATCCACACCCACTGATGACCTGTATATCTTAGACTGAAATCCTAGTCTGAAGACGTTATGCAAGCTAGAAGTTATTCAGTATGGTCTGGAGCAGTCAGAACTCCCACATGACATCAGATGGGAACTGCAGGCAGCCATGAATGAATAGAGGGAGGGAGGCATATCCCCCTAAAAACTAAAAATACAAACAAAGAGCAACAATGACTCACCAATTAAAACAACAAAAGACTGGTTTGAATAACGACCACTGGTGTAAAAGTACTATTTTATTTTACTTAAGTAAAAGTATCAATACTGCAATACTCTATTACAAGTAAAAGTCCGGAATTCTAAATTGACTTTACAAAAGTAAAAGTACTCATTCGGTTGGCGAAAGGGCTTTTCTGTGTGGAGTTTGCATGTTCTCCCCATGTTCCCTAGGGTAGGTACCCTCACCAAAACATGCAGTAATCCTGGTCACTATACTGCCTCCCCCTGGCCAGCCGGGGAGCCTGATGGAGGGGAAAGGAACTGGTTGGAATAACGTGTTCCTTCCACGCGCTACGTCCAACCAGGGAAACTCTCCCCTGTCAGGTGACAAGAAGGTCATTTGGCTCTCATGCATTGAAGGAGGCATGAGCTCGGTCCTGGCCTCCCTAGGTTGGCAGAGGGAAGGTAGTGCCCAGGATTACATAGACAATTGGCACTGGGTGTAAAAAATAGGGTTACAAAATCGTGGGATAAAAATTTAAGAAAAAAAAAAGAAAAAAATACTCATTATGCAGAATGTCCCATTTCACAAGTTTTCAAATGTATAAAATGTATTAAAATCTTTTGAAAATAGCAGATCTACAAACTCACAATGCGTCACATCGCGACGCATTGTGAGCTTGTAGATTGTCTATTTTCGAAATGTATACAGGGTTGAAGTGGGCACATCACAAACTGCGGCACACATACTGTATGCCGCACTACAGCAGTTTCTACCATTTGAAATGGACATAATTAATAATAATTTCTTTTTTTTTTTTTAAACAATTTTTATCCCTCGATTTTGTAACCCTTTTTTCACCCGGTGCCAATTTGCTAAGTGATCCTGGGCACTACACTCCCCCCACCAGCCTAGGGAGGCCAGGGCCGAGCTCATGCCTCCTTCAATGCATGAGAGCCAACTGACCTTCTTGTCACCTGACAGGGGGGAGTTTCCCTGGTTGGACGTAGCGCGTGGAAGGAACACGTTATTCCAACCAGTTCCCTTCCCCTCCATCAGGCGCCCCGGCTGACCAGGGGGAGGCAGTATAGTGACCAGGATTACTACATGTTTTTGTGAGGGTATTAACTACCCTAGGAGACACGGGGAGAACATGCAAACTCCACACAGAGTAGGCCCTTTCGCCAACCCCACGTCCCCACCTAGGGTATGGGCGCTGATGACGCGGAGGAAAAGACACGCCCCCAGCGCCCACAGCGTCTCCGGCGGGAATCGAACCCAGGACCTTCTAGCTGTCAGGCGACAGCGCTACCGACTGCGCCAAAGACATCGCCTGATTGTCGAGGTTGGAGCGCTAGAATATGAACGTTCGGCCAATCAAAGAAAAGCACATGCACTGGGAGGACGGGATCGACTCCTGCCCGAGCCAACTTTGTTCAACTGTGGCTCTGCTTGCTTGTAGCATATATACTGTAGCCTACATATAACGTAACATACTCTTGTTTGTATTCATAGCATCTGTCATTCAAGACTTACAATTGATGAGATGATCAAAGCATTAATAATTACCACGAGCCACCGAGGGCACGTTGAGCCATGAGTTCAACGATGCTTAGGCAGTCGATAATGTAACATTAACATTAACCTGATGATCAAAGCAGAACGAGAGCTTTTACTGGCTGACTTAATGTTCCTGCATGGTTTCTTTCTGACAAACAGCTAAATATTGTCCAATTTTCTATTAGGTGTATAGCGTACATTATATTTTGGCTATATGTGATAAGAAGTGTAATAAAATTGTAGAGTGTGATTGTGAACGCTTTCCCTAACTCTACCCAAACTCTGTTAGTTATGTAACAAATAGGCAAAATCATTGAGCAATAAAATAATATTCATGCTTATAGCCTATACTCATAATGCGCATAATGTCAGGGGTAGCAGCATGATGTGCTTATAGTAGCCTATACATTTGTATTTCTCATTCGGAAAACATTAAAATTGACGTTGAGATTAAAGCATTAATCATTAGACATTTGGCTCCGTACTTGTTTTTTTTCCCTATAGCCTACACCACCAAACTTCTTAACCAAAAATAGCAGATCTACAAGCTGTCGCAGCAACGCATTGTCAGCTTGTAGATCGGCTATTTTCGATGAATGTAGGCTACCCCCCCCCCCCCCAAATAGGGATGTTGGTATAGTGTAAAAAAAAAAAAAAAAAGAGAGAGAGAAAATCTCACATAGATTTGGCGGACCCCCTGTAGTAACTACGAGGACCCCCTAGGGCCTAGGGGTCCCGCACCCCCGTTTTTACATCATATCAGACGGCAATTTTGTTAACGTCTGTCTTGCCTGTCTAAGTGACTCTAGGTAGCCTACATTATATTTTGCTTAATATAATGTTGACACTATGACGAACTCTTGTTTCCCCTAACCTAACTCCTTAAACTCGTTTAGTTATGTAGGTAATAAATAGCCGACATTTTGCAATCGTGTCATTGTTATCCAAGTTATTGCTTATTGCTAGTAATCAGTGGTGGAAAAAGTACTCAAACGTTTTACTTAAGTAAAAGTATCAATACCGCAATACAGAAATACTCTGTTACAAGTAAATGTCCGGAATTCAAAATATTCTTGAGTAAAAGTATCGGCATCAAAATGTACTTAAAGTACCAAAAGTAAAAGCACTCATTATGCAGAATGTCCCATTTCAAGTTGTCAAATGTTAACAAATCCTTTGAAAATAGCTAATCTACAAGCTCATTGTGAGCTTGTAGATCTGCTATTTTTAAATGGCTGAAATGTATATAGGGCTGAAGTGGCTCTATAATAATAATCCAAATCTACAAAGTAACTTGTAGTTTTAGTTAAAGTTTTCAAATAATTGTAGTGGAGTAAAAGTATAATATTTGCCTCTGAGATGTAGTGGAGTAGAAGTAAAATATTGTACTTAAGTAGTACAATAATTTTGGGAAGAACGCATGGCCAATTTGCATACGCGTAATATATTCACGAGGATATGCAAATGAGCCATGCAGTCTTACTCTGCATGCTAGCCATGTCTTTGCTTAGCCTGGTAAACCCCCCCCCCCCCCCCTCCCTCCGGAAATCTCATTTCGCAAGCTCTGTTACCGTCATGGATGAACTTCAACCAGGTGTTTGCACTTTTCCCTTGCTGCTTCATTCATCTACATAAACGTTCATATTTCAAATATAAAAGGCTGGCCATGGATGTTAGAATTATGTTCGGGCCCTCAGAATTACCCGTATCTTCCGTATTGTTCAATAAAAAGCATTTTAATCCGATTGGTGGCCATTTTCTCATAGAGTTATAAGGTATCAGAGTGCAATTCACCTTCCAACCGATAGGGTCGCGAAGTTGAAAGCTTATGGAAAAAAATGGCCACCAATCGGATTCAAATGCTTTTTATTGAACAATACGGAATATACGGGTACTTTTGAGGAAACGTACATAATTGCAACATCCGTGGCCTTGGGGTGAGCACTTTATATTTGAAATCTGAATTGTTGTTTACTCTATCAGCAGCGTGGTTTCTCTTGGGACACGGATTGGCTGTCTGTGGATTCGGGGAGGCACTGTAGCCTACCACAAACAGCAGATCGCAGCATGACCCGTTGTCAGCTTGTAGATCGGCTATTTTCAGTGAATGTACCCCCCGGATGCTGGTTATAGTGAAAAATAATAATAAAAAAAGAGAGAGAACATCTCAAATAGATTTGGCGGACCCCCTGTACTGTAGTAACTATGAGGACCCCCTTATGAAGACCCCTGCTCTAGGTTAACATATGCTATGGTTTCAAACATATGTTTTAAACCATAGCATGTTACCCTAATATAATGTTGATACCCTAACTAAATGGACGTGCAGGTTATGTAAAAAAAACGAATACAATTACTAGATCATGACGTACCATCGAATGACAAAAGAACAAGCTGACAAAGTGTAAAAATCAATCAAATCAATCTTTATTTTTATTTAATCCTTTCTGTGCTGTTTCATGCTCCTCCTTCTTCTTCATCTAGGAATGGGGTCTGGGAGTTGGGGGAAAGATTTAACTGGTCAGTGAAACAGTAAATCCAGGACAGAGATTGGCCGCTGCTCAAGCAGTGAATGACGGGGGCGGGTCCGGGAGTTGGGGGAAAGATTTAACTGGTCAGTGAAACAGTAAATCCAGGACTATGATTGGCCGCTGCTCAAGCAATGAATGCAGGACCGTGATTGGTTGCCCGAGCAGTAAATGGAGGACCGTGATTCGCCGCCCAAGCAGAGAATTAAGGACCACAAGCAGTGAATGCAGGACCGTGATTGGCTGCCCAGAAGAGACAAAGAAGTTACTGCAGGCGCCACCGTGCCCCTTATTAATAATAATTTCTAATTAGCGCAAATACAGTAGTACCGCCTCAATACCAGCACCCACACATATAAAGTAGAGTAGTACCGTATGAATGCCAGCGTGCATCAAATAGATTTGTACCGCCAGAATGACAGCACACACTGATCAGAGTAGGCACCGCTTACTCACACTGGGTGTGATTTTCTTTATATTGCGACACGTTGTGAGCTTGTAGATCTGTTATTTTCAAAAGATTTTTCATTCATTTAGAAAACGTGTGAAACGGGATATTATGCACAATGAGAACTTTTACTTTTGGTCATTTAATACTAGAGGTTCGTTGACGTCGCACCACCGATCCGACTGATGTGCCCATATATGGAGATCTCTGTATCTGTCAGTCCTTGTCCCTTTTATGCCCATATATGGAGATCAACATGCCCCCTTTTGTGCCCATATATGGAGCTGACTGATTTGTTTGCGTCTGATGTCATGACGACACATTGAGGTTAGACAACACACTCCATATTTGGGCGTAGCTGCATTGGGAACTCCTTCTATGGTTATGGCGGAGTCATGGTGACACGAGCGTGACGTCAGAGGTCCGCACGCCGGCCAGTCCTCCCTTAACACATTGCCTGCCAGAGGTTTTTCTATAACAGGATCAGCCAGTGCCAGGAATTTTGACCATTCTGACTCATATTTGAGGACTCACATAATTTTTTGTGTTATGACTATAAACAAATGGAATATCTCAAAACGAAGCTTAGAATCTCTGAGTTGATAGCATGTTCCGTTCTTTAGCTAGAGGTAGTTGAATACAGCTTGGTTTCACCAAAAACAGACCTTTTTCTTTAGATTCAGAGTTATGAGCGTTTTAGTAAAAGGACACACTTTAGATGCATAAAATGATTTCAAAAGTCTTTGACATTTATTTTGCGCCTTCATTGACATCAGTCATGTAAACAATATTTGTTTATAAAAGAAATATGCTTTAGATTGTACATTTATCGCTCTGTTTCACTCCAAAGTGAATGAACATGAACACTGAAGTGACTATTTTCAGTCGATTTGTTTTAATTTTTTTTACTATATAATAAAATAAATAATAATCATTCAAAGTTCAACATCAATAAATGGTGCAATTAGTGCAAAAATAAATAAATACAAATAAAATCTTTGCCTATAAATCCAAAATAGAAAAGTGTCAGGTTGAACAAGTTTTTACTATTCAAACAATTTTTCAACTCCAGTTATATACATCAAATAATAATAAATAATAATAATTCAAAGTTCAAAGTGCAACATCAATACATTGGTCAACTTTTTGCCCAAACTTTTTGCCCCACAGTCAAAATCTCAAGCTACACCTGTATTCATAGCAACAAATAGCAGATCTACAAGCTTTTACTGAGCTTATAGATCAGTGCATGGTGAGTGAGGTTTGCAGGTAAATAATAAATCATTCAAAGTTCAACATCAATAAATGGTGCAATTAGTGCAAAATAAATAAATACGAATAACATCTCTGCCTATAAATCCAAAATCGTCATTTTTGAACCAATTATGTACAACCATTTTTCTTGTGAGGTCCACGAAAATGGTCCTCATCTCTATTTCTCAAATTCTACTCTAAAGCCGCTTTTCCATCACAGCTTAAGCACGACACTGTCCAGTACAGTCCAGAACCGCACCGCACCGCTTCAAAATGTCTTGCGTTTCCATTGCACAAAAGTCCCCACTCGCAAAATCCCCACCCTCCCCTCCCCTCCCCTCCCCTCCCGAAGGAAATCAACGCCCCTTTCTTTAACACACCAACTTAGCCTCAGGCTACAGGGTTAGCCTAAATGCTAGCGTGCTTCCTCAGAGCTAGTTTGGCTCTTAAGTTATTATTTGGCCATGTTCACCCTGACTTTAATCTTCGCTATTGTTGGGAAGATCTGTGTGGTGTCTAAACACGTTGCCATCACTTATATAAAAAACATTATTAGCGTGTATCGTCGCACATTCATTGTTGCCAGGTTTAGCAGAAAAAAATAAGCAATCAGGTCTATGAAAACAATCCCAAAAGAAGCGACTATCTACGGCTATTTGAAAATAGCAGATCTACAAACTCACAACGCGTAGCGATGCGACGCATTGTGAGAGTGTGCATCTGCTATTTAAAATATATATATAAATATATAATGTTGACAAATACATATTAATTTGGGGGTCCTTGACATGAAAATGTTTAAGAACCACTGGTTTCAACAACATATGGAAACAAGCCCCAAATAATCAACTACATTTTAGAAACAAGCAGTGGTGGAAAAAGTACTCAAATGTTTTACTTAAGTAAAAGTATCAATACTGCAATGTAGAAGCACTCTACAAGTGAAAGTCTGGAATTACTTGAGTAAAAGTACAAAAACTATTGGTATCAAAATGTACTTAAGGTACCAAAAGTAAGTACTAAAATGTTTGAAAATAGCAGATCTACAATGATGCGATGCGTTGTGAGCTTGTAGATCGGCTATTTTCAAATAGCCTAGGTATAAAATAGGGCTTAAGTGGTTAATGTATGTTTTATAATGTAATCATTTATATCTGAAAATTAACTAGTAACTAATACGTTTTCAGATAATTGTAGTGGAGTAAAAGTACTACCAATATTTACAAGCAACTTTACAGAAAAATAAGCCCAATGTCGCTTATAATAAGTGGACATGGCTACACTGCTACCGTAGTGTTTACATTTTACAGAGACCTGAGTGGACAGACACAGCTGTGAGCCGACCAATCAGTAGCAGCAGCGTTATAAGTCACAGCTTTAGCCCCGCTTAGCCCAGCTCAGACCTACCCAAGACTGGGTACTTTTTAGGCACCAGTTTAGTACCACTTACACACCACTCTACCCACTTCATTGTAGTGGAAACCATCACTGTGGTGGGCGGTGTGGGGTGGGGCTAGGTAAGTCCATGTATATGGAAAGCCGCCTTAATTGAGGAGACGTTTGGCCCTCACAAGTATAGTAATAAAGTATGCGCGCGCACACACACACAGACACAGGTTCTTTCTTACCTCTACGAGATGACGGTCTACGAGATGACGGTCCAGGTGGCGGTCCAGGTGGCGGTCCAGGTGGCGGTCCAGGTGACGGTCCGGATGACGGTCCGGGCCCACCCATGTCTCCCTCATCCCCAACCGTGTCTGGCCCTGATAGAAATAGAATAAATAAATAAAATACTTGATCAATATTATGTACATGAGATCAATTTAAACATTTAGCATCATCATAGATCACATGCATGCATATATATACATAAATATGAGAGAATATTTACCGTTGCTGTGTAAGGTTTTAGCTTTTTTTTATCCCTGTGATAATTGTGACATCTTACCTGGACTCCCACCAACATGTCCACGTCCACCAACTGCTCCCTCCAGCTCTTCATCAGAATCCTCACACTCTGAAATGGATCAAATAATACATGTTACTGGTGAATTTTTCAAAAGCTATGTTGACATTACCTCATCATGACCTGCTTTATTGAAAGTGGCAAGATGGCAATATGAAAGAGATCAGGGGTTCAGTTCTAGGTCAGGAAAACATCAACAAAAATTATCAAAGCGTTTGTGTTGTGTCCTTACCTGGACTGAGGTCTTTTTTGGTGTTGCCAGATTGTGGGAGAGGAATAAGCAACCAGGTCTATGAAAACGAGCCCAAAAGTAGCGACTAGCCAACTATAGGCCACATGAGCACTTCAAACCTATCTGAAAATAGCCAATCTACAAGATCACAACCACAATCACCATGATATTATATCACCTAAACAGTGTCGTCATCTGATCTACAAGCAGATCACACAAGTAGACGCGACGCGTTGTTGTGAGCTCTGTTGTGGTCGCGAACCACAGGTTTGGAACCTACTCGTGCGTCTTTTTTGTGTTGCCAGATTGTGGGAGAGGAATAAGCAACCAGGTCTATGAAAACGAGCCCAAAAGTAGCGACTAGCCAACTATAGGCCACATGAGCACTTCAAACCTATCTGAAAATAGCCAATCTACAAGCTCACAACCAATCACCATGATTTACAAGCAGCTTTACAGAGAAACAAGCCCAGTGTGGCTTATATCAGATATACAAGCTCAACAAGCAGACAATAAGCAGACCTGGCAACACTGGCTACGTCTCAACACACACACAATCGCTAGTTTTCTCCATTGAATCAACTACGTAACAAATAAAAGACGATAAAACATTGAATGTGTGCTTACTATGACAACATATGAGTTCAACACACTTGCCATTTGCCCCCTTCAAAAAGGCAGAATAAAATAGCAGATCTACAACAAGCTCAAAAGCTTGTAGATCTGCTGCTCAACTACTTAACAAATAAAAGACGATAAAACATTGAATGTGTGCTTACCAAGGGGAAAAAGAGAAGGTGAATGCCTCGGAGATGGCCGCCACTCATCGCCGGAGGGATCACTAGAGGAAGCCGCCCCCTCGAGTTCATCCTCCGTCTCAGGAGCGTCACTGCAGTCCTCAGGCGGGGGAGGGGGTTGAAGTACGGGCTTGGATTTCCTCGAACTCCGACGGACGGGTGGGTCCCGGTTGTCGCCCGGTCCGCCCGCCGGAGTTCCTGCCAAGCCAACCGGACCGGGCTGGTCCTTGCCGTCCACAGGAACTGGCTGGTCCGGTTCAAGTTTGTCCACACGACAAACCACCACTGGAGCCTTCGGTGGTGCTGGGGCCCGGAGGAAGCGATCCAACGTGGGCTGGCATGGATCAGCTGACCCGCTGATGTGTTTGCGCTTGCTTGAGCGCTTCGGCATACTGTATACGTATAGTCTACTCTCTCACAATAAACTATACTACTCCTCTCTATTTCCACCTATATATATATCTCTCCTCTCTATTACCACCTGATTTTATTCTATATCGCCGATCTACTGCCCTATACCTTCGCCTAACTTCCACCTATAATTATTATGTATACCTCCACGCCCTCTCTATCCTATAATATATATATATTTAACTCACTAGGCTAAATATATATCACTCACTCACATATATCACACACACTACTTTATACTACAACACTACTATAACTACTAATCAAACACACGCTCAAATATCAAATCACTCACACAAACTCACAAACAATCAGATCACTCACCGTCAATCAATCACTGTCTCAATCTCACTAACTCTCACACGATACAACTATCTCTCTCTCACTAACTCACTCAAATAATCTCTCTATCACTCAATCTACAGTATCACACACCTATCAAACTAACTCACTCTACAACTAACACTCAAAATCACTCAATCAATCTATATTTCTCTCTATCTCTCTCTCTCTCTGTAAATAACTCTCTGGACCGGCTCTAAACTCAAAACGCAAGACAGAGGGGTTTCGCGCGGCCCCGATTTATAGGTTTTGGGGCATCGTGTGCGCGCGCGTCGAGCCTGCACCGGACACCCGCGCCGGACACCCGCGCGCGCACTCAGCGCGCGCACACAGACACGCGACGCTAGTGGCGAGCCTACCGTCATCTCCAACACGGATCTATCCACAATATCTTTTCTTCATTTATGAAGAAATACAACAATATCCACGGACTCGGTGCGCGCGGTGGCGCGCACGGGTTCCAAAATCAAGATCCATGGTGAGTGTTTCTTTTTTTCTTTGTTTTCTAAACATGATGATGGCGACGATCACATCACAGCTGGTAACGTGCGCGTGGAACGCTTACCGTCTGTCTTGCCTGTGGTGTGTGTGGAACAGGTCGGCGCCCGCGCGCGCGGGCGTGCACATACGAGCACAACGTCTAAGCTTAGATCTCACCGCGGATGTTTGTAAACTTCTGTGTGAAGGCGACATCGGGTCGTTGCGACCTCGGATCACTTGGCTTGTGTGTTTGGGGTCAGGGAAAGTTCATCCCCGCGCACATACGAGCACATACGTCTAAGCTTAGATCTCACCGCGGATGTGTGTTAACTTCTGTGTGAAGGCGATCTCGGATCACTTGGCTCATGTGTTTGGGGTCAGGAAAAGTGCATTCCCGCGCGTGCACGAGCACGTTACAAGCGCAAGCATGTGAACGTGCATGGGTGCTGCAAGTTTTCCCCAGGTTCTTCCCCTCTCACTGAGCACAGGCTGCGCACAGGCAGCCAGTTGCTGCACGGATCAAACTTTTGGTTTGATATGAGCAGATTGGCGGACCCCCTGACTTTATTTGACTTTTGTGTTTTGTAATAACATGTTTTATGTGATCACTTGACCAGATCATGAGATTTTACAACTTTTCTGTGGTCTAGATGGATGAAATTTCTTGACAATGTAGGGAAGGACTTCATCTCACAAAAAATACCACTTTGCGTAGATCTACGCGATTGGCACGCTGCGGCTTTAAATAGGTTCGCGTAGATCTACGAGATTGGCAGTCAATGTGTTAAGCCGATTTTGATGCCAATACCTTTTGCCAGTACTTTTATTTAAGTACATTTTGAATACCGGACTTTTACTTGTAAGTAGTTCTACATTGTGGTATTGATAGTAAGCGTAAACGAGGAAAACTGTTATCTTTCATGTCTCTCACCAACTGGCCACATACTGACTTTTGCATCCCAATGACAAAAAGATGTGAGTAATTCTTCCACCACTGATGGTTGTTGTGTGTTTTAATGTCTCCAGTGCCGGGCGCTCCTCCCAGGAAGGTGGAGGCGGAGCCTGTGAACAGCACGGCGGTGCGGGTGGCGTGGAAAGCTCCACTGGCGGCGCGGCAGCACGGCGTCATCAGAGGATACCAGCTGGTCTACACCAGGCTGCAAGACGGAGAGCCCCGCGGACAGCCTGTCATCACGGATGTAGCTCTGCCCGAAGCTCAGGTAAGGTCAGGTGTGTTCAAATAGGGTCACGTAAATGATTGTAGTGGGGGGGGGGGGGGGTTTGCGATTTGACCCACTCAAATCGCACCCCAGTTGCGTTTCTGTTTTGGGGATGTATATATATATTGCGGCGAGGTTACTTTTGCTACACTTTGTGTGGTATTGGAGGCGAGTGGGTGAAATAATGCCACAACAAGGATTTATCCAGTCAGGACGTTTTACTTGCAGAACAGCAGGTTTACAGCACAGTCTCATCAGGTTGGCACAATAACAGCATACAGGTAGGCTAGGCTCTCAGTAACTCACTCATACACTGTATAGAGTCTTTGTGGCTGTTGGTCCGCGGTCCCTGGCACAGACGGAGGATAATTCACTCTACGACCATACACCTTGGAAACCGGAAGACAACTGACTAAACAGGCGGGCTGCACAGATAAACATGGGAACTCGCTGTGTCTGTGAGCCAATAAGAACACATTACATCCAGTAAACACACATACAATAGGCTGTAGGCAATACTGTAGCTGGGAATAGGCTGGCATTTGTTCCCGCGTTACACTACCCCCCCTCTAGACTGCTGAGTCCCTTCAGCATCTTCAGGTTGACTTAATCAGCACAAAGCAATAACAGTTACTCAATAAACAGAACACATAACAGGCATGCAATACTTGATAAACAGAACTGTTCAGTTGCTTCAGAAGGCAAACACTCACAAACTCAAAATGTCTCTCACATTTCAAAACCATTGTGCATTGAGCACCATTGTCCATCTTCAAAACTCAAAAAATGTCCATGACACATTTATAACTTTCTGTGTCTCAAAATCAATGTCTAAGTTCACACAGATCTATCCTGGTAGTGGGCAGCTGTCTACTGGCCTACCCTTTTTGGTCACCTGGGAAGACTCTGAACTTCTCTCTGTCTGGCTCAGCACCTGAGACTCTGATGGGTGCAGGCTGGGCAGAGCCAGAGGTTTCTTAGGAAACTCGACTGGCGGTGGCTGTCCAGTGGAGATGTCAGGAGGTGCTTTGTCGGGTGTCTGCAGCTCACCGGTTTCAGGGATGTCGTCAACCGGTTGCCGCGATTCCCAGGTGGGCGAGAGAGAGCCCTCCATGGCTCCACCGATAATCCCAAGACAGGGGTCCCCCAGCGGTTTGGTGCCGAGGGGAGGCAGTTCGCAGACCCGAATGGGCCCCACCTTGTCATCTTCTGCACATGCAACGGACTGCTGTGGACGGGCAGAGCCATGGCCCTCACCGCGGATCTGGAGAGGGTCAAATGGCTCGACCTCGCTACTGGATGTAAGACTATTCTGACTACGGGTCTCATGAGTCTTCCCCTAACAGCAAACAATCTGTTCGACAACGCTGCCAATGTGATCATCAGAACCAAGGCAGCGGAGAAGCAGATGGACGAGACGGCTGCAGGCCTTCTCTCCTCCACTGCCCCTGCTGCAGCTAGGCCGCGTCAGCAGGGTGCTGCAGGTGGGACTCGCGCCGCTGGACGCAAGCGAGGCGCGTCCAGGTCCTCCTCCACCAGAACCAGCTCCTGGGAGCGTCCCGAAGGTTCTCTGGGAGTAGGGGACGTCAGGCGCAAAGACGAGAAACGAGCTCCTCCACCCCCCCCCTTCGCCCAGGCCTCAACGCAAGGATAGCGGTGCTAGCCGAAAGGGGAAGGGTAAGTGACAGTCCTTGCCCGGTTTTATCGGGCCCACAGCTGATTACCCCCTCACAGCCACTTGGCCGATATTATGGGGGTCAGCTTCCCACTTGGGAAAACAGAACTGGCGCTCATCTTGCCCCCATGGACAGAGTCGAGGACGGCTCCAAAGGGGGCACAGAGACAAACAGAGACGCTAAAGACAATGAATACGGTTCAGAGCACTTTATGTCCTGTGGTCTCAAAAATGTGTGTACAAAATGCGCCTCATGTGTGTGGAATAAATCTATTGCCAAATACACAAATGCTAATTTTTTCCCATGTCAAATTACGAGGCGGATCGCTACCCGAATCGAATGGGAAGCCCTGTCCTCTAATGTATTCCATGAGCCCTCAGTGTTCGCTATGTCCCCTAAAGAGAAAGGACGACATTTCAAACGCTGTAGGGACAGATCCTGTGCATGTTATGAACAAGATGACTCAAATGCAGGTAGATAAACCAATTGCTATGAATCAAATGTCTCAAATGCATTGTGTAAAACAGGGGTTTTCTGTAAACGAAAATATTCTAACTGCGACACAGCAGTTCCTTCTACCGTCCGGCAGATGGCTGCAAAGCGCATCTGTAGGACGGTGGAAGGGCAAGATGGCCGCCCCCCTCACCCTCCCCAACATGGCGGAGGAGGGGCGGAAGTTTATGTCACAGAAAGCCCCGGTGTTACACCGGCAAAACTCCCCTGGGGGAACGAAAGTTTCGTTCCGGGTAACGTCACCACACAAAATGGCCGCCTCCCTTGACCTACTCAAGATGGCGGACGAGGTAAGGCGGATGTCGTCACATCTGAGAACCCCGGTGCTACACCATCGACACTCCCCAGGTGTGGAGGGAGTTTCGTTCCGGGTAACCGCAACACGGCGAAAGGGTTCCGATGTTACGTCAGTCGGAGCAACAGCGTCCCCGGTTCCCATGGGAACGGGCTTGTGCTCCGTGACGATGCCGCCATTAGCCCAGCTAGCGCTAACGAGCAATGCTACAGGGCGGATGTCGACGTAGGGCAAGACTCCCGTCCTGCGTCACGGGCCTTCCCCACTTCCGGTGAACGGACAGACGCTACCGCTGCTGCCCCTCGTGGACGCCTCCTCGTTGATCGTTGCGATCGGTCCGGAGGCGTCTCGGGTTCCCATGGGAACGGGCACGAGCTCCACGGAGCAGGTGACGTCATCAGCCCCCACCAACCCCTCGAACCCGCTGGCCTGGCTCGATGCTTTTCTCAATGGAAAGCCTGCAGACCGAATCCTTGGGTGCTTCGCACCGTGAAACAAGGCTACAGGTTGCAATTTATAGCGAACCCTCCGTTATCAACCAAAGTGGTGTTCTCTCGTGCGACAGGCCGAGCGGCCACAACGCTAAGAGAGGAGGTTTTGTCTCTGCTGAGCAAGGGTGCAATCAGAGAATTATCCCCGGATCAGAACCTGTTGGGTTATTATTCGGAGTATTTTCTGGTGAAAAAGAAGGGGGGGGGGCGTGAGACCTATTCTGAACCTGAAGGGTTTGAACAGATTTCTGAAGGTCTTCAAATTGTGAATGCTGACAACGGCGACGTTGTTACGCTCGATACGACAAGGAGATTGGTGGACAAGAATAGACCTCAAGGATGCCTATTTTCACGTCCCAATCTACCCGCCGCACCGGAAGTTCCTACGCTTTGGCTACGAAAGCAAAGTATACGAGTACACGGTGCTACCGTTTGGCATGTCACTGAGCCCTCGGGTGTTCGTAAAATGCATGGAGGCGGCAATAGCTCCGCTGCGGCTGTTGACGTACATAGACGACTGGCTGCTGGCAGCGGACTCGAGGGAAGAGGTGGCACGGCACACAGCGTTGGCCATTACGCACCTCCAGTCCCTGGGATTCACAATCAACGCTCAGAAGAGCGTTCTGATTCCGTCCCAACAAACCATGTTCGTGGGAATCTCACTGGATTCGACCACGATGGTGGCGCGCCTGTCTCAGGAAAGAGCAGCCGGCTTTCTGGCATGTGTGCGCTCCTTACGCCTGGGGCGTCGGGTCACGTACAGAACGTGCATGCAGGCTGCGGGTCTCATGGCCTCGGCCATACATCTGATCCGATTGGGCAGATTCCACATGAGACCTTTCCAGAGATGGATGCGGGCTCTGGGGATCCCGCATTTCATGGGCTCTTGGAAAGTGGTAGTCTCACCACGGTGCGTGGTGTCACTCGAGCCGTGGACACACGCAAACTTCTTGACCGAAGGGGTCAAGATAGGCGCAGTGTTGGCACGGAAAGTAATCACCACGGACGCCAGCCTCTCGGGATGGGGGGCTGTCCACGAAGGCTACTCAGCCAGGGGGATGTGGGACTCCGCACAGAGGGAGGCCCACATCAACTACCTGGAGCTGTTGGCGGTCTTTCTCGCTCTCAAGCACTTCGAGAGCCGCATTGTGGGGTGTCATGTCCAGGTCAGAATGGACAATACCACAACGATGTGTTATGTCAACAAACAAGGAGGATTGGGGTCCCTGTGTTTTGGACAAACTAGTGCGCGAGCTAACGCTCTGGAGCGTGCAACGCCTGGCATCGCTACACGCCACCCATGTGCCGGGCCTCCTGAAGAGCGGGGCGGACCTGCTGTCCAGAGAGGGGCTCCGCTACGGGGAATGGTCGCTTTGCCCGAAGGTTGTGGACCTGATATGGGCCCGGTTCGTCCGGGCTCAGGTTGACTTGTTCGCATCCAAGGAGAACACGAAATGCTCCCGGTTCTTCTCGGTGAGGGACGGGGACATGTCCTTGGGAGTGGACGCTCTGGCCCACAGGTGGCCAAGCAAACTACTCTACGCCTTCCCGCCCCTAGAGATGATCCCTCCAACGTTGGAGAGGATCAGAACCCAGGGCGGAACGGTTCTGCTGGTAGCGCCAGCATGGGGCACGTTGAGGACGGAGATCTCTCCTCTCCTCTACGCCGAGCCGTGGCCTCTCCCTCTGTTCAGAGACCTTCTGAGACAGGGAGGGAATGAGATTTACCACGAGGACCTCCAGGGGCTAGACCTGTGGGTCTACCCCGTGAGAGGACGAGTCTAAACTCGCAGGGTCTGCCCCCTAACGTGGTGGCCACCATACAGGGGGCTAGAGCTGTTTCTACCAGACGTCAGTACGACATCAGGTGGAACATGTTTGAGTCCTGGTGCCTGGACCAGTCACCTTCGGTGGTGGCTTTCCAGGCTCCGGTGAGGAGCATCCTGGTTTACCTACAGGACAGGTTGGACCAGGATTTGTCTTTCTCTACCATCAAGGTGTACCTGGCGGCCATTTCCGCTTGCCACGATGGGTTCGAGGGCAAGTCGGTGGGCCAGCACTTGCTGGTGCAACGGTTTATGGCCGGCCTTGACCTTTATTCCCGAAATGGGACCTGGCAGTGGTGCTGGAGGCACTGTGCCGGCCCTCTTTTGAGCCCCTTGAGACCGTGGATCTGAGGATCATGAGTCTCAAGACGGTGCCCCTGGTGGACCTGTGTACGGCTAAGCATGTCGGTGACATGCAGGCGCTCTCGGTGAGCCAGGACTGCATGTGGTTTTCAGACGACGGCAAGAGTAAGCATACTGCTGAAAGGCACGCTATAATAACTAGGGGTTACGTATGTAACCCCAGTTTTATTAGTGCCGTAAGCAGTATGCTTACGTAAAACCCCTTCTGTGCACGTTGTGGCGTGCAGAGTGAAGGTTTTTTAGAGGGAGTGCCCAAGTGACACGAGGGTATTTATACCCTTCCGGGTTACCGGTGTCGCGTAACATGACCCTATCCAATAGGTATTGTAGCCGGGAGCTCATGTGTTTTGCCCTGCGCATCGCCAGGGGGCGATGATATCCCATAGTAAGCATACTGCTTACGGCACTAATAAAACTGGGGTTACATACTTAACCCCTAGTTTTATTATCTCCGAAGTAATATACTTACTTATGGGATAACATCGCCCCCGGCGATGCACAGAGCACTATACTTGGACTCCCGTTGCAATCTTATTGGATAGGGTCCTGTGACGCAAATCCGGTATTCCGGATGGGGTATAAAAAAACCCGCGTCATTGGGATACGCCCTCTAGAAACTTCACCTCTGCACGCCACAAATGCGCACAGAAGGGGTTTTTGGTAAGTATATTACTTCGGAGATAATACAACCGGGGTTACATACGTAACCTCGAGTTTTATGTCTCCTTCATAATGTACTTACTTATGGGACACATGCACGCCCCCTGGGGAGCCACATTCCCTAGACCCTACCCATCCGCACGCCCTCGGCCCCAGGGCCCGCCCCCAGGCGAGACCTCGGCCACATGGGGGCCAGGATGCGGAAAAGGTTCCGGAAGGAAAGGCCCTGACAGACCACACAGTCTGCCTCATGCAACTAATGGACAGACACCAGTCTTCCCCATAGTGACATGAGAACCAGGACCTCCTCTCCCCCGGACCCAGCCTAGCCGGTCCAGGGGAGGCTTAAGAGGAAGAACAAGCAGGAAGAGAAGCATGCCCCTAGGCTTGCCCATTACTCTCCTGGCTTGAACCAGCCACCACACCCAAGACTGTGTGCGCCATCGCTGATGCCGCCACATCCAGGCTGTAAAAGGCTGCAAAGGTCGAGGGAGACGACCAGTCTGCCGCAGAGCATATCTCCTGCATCGACACCCCTTTGTAAAGGGCCCAAGATGCAGCAACACCCCGAGTAGAGTGGGCCCTCAATCCCTCTGGGACTGTAGACCCACTACTCTCATAGGCCAACCTGATCGCTTCCACGATCCATTTGGACAAGGTCGGTTTAGCCACCGCCTTCCTTTGGTTAACCTGACCAAAAGAGACGAACAGCTGAGGCGACCCACGTCTGGTCGCTGTCATCTGGCAGTAAAGTTTCAGTGCCCTTACTGGACAGAGACAGTGCAACCGCTTATCCACCACCGACGCGAACGGCGGTGGATGGAAAGCCACCAACTCAACTGGGGCCCTAGCCACCATGCCAGTTTTAGACACAAACGCCAAGTTGGGTTTCAGCAAAACCCTCTTGCCGTCGTTTGAGAACCACATGCAGTCCGGGCCTGCATGTCACTGACACGTTTGGCCGTACACAGAGCCACCAGAAGGACCGTTTTGAGACTCACTATCCTCAGATCTGCAGTCTCAAAAGGTTCAAAAGGAGGACGGCAGAGTGCATCCAGCACCACTGCCATGTCCCACTTTGGGAACAAAGGCCTGTTAACCGGCCTGGCCCGCCTAGCACCTCTCATAAAACGGCGCACCAGCGGATGATGACCCACCGTCTCTTCATCGAACCCCTCGTGGCAAGCGGAAATGGCCGCCAGGTACACCTTGATGGTGGAAAAGGCCAAATCCTGGTTCAACCTATCTTGTAGGAAAACCAGGATGCATTGCTGCCCACAGGCGCCCGGAAAGCCACCACAGATGGTGACTGTTCCAAGCACCAGGACACAAACATGTTCCACCTGACGTCATACTGCAGTCTCGTGGAAACGGTCCTGGCCCCCTGTATGGTGGCTACCACATCAGGGGGCAACCCCTGCGAGCTCAAGCTCGCCTTTTCACGGGCCAGACCCACAGGTCTAGCTCCTGGGGGTTCTCGTGGAACACCTCGTTCCCTCCCTGTCTCAGAAGGTCTCTGAACAGAGGGAGAGGCCACGGCTTGCCGTAAAGGAGGGGAGTAATCTCCGACCTCCATACGCCCCACACCAGGGCCACCAGCAGAGCTGTCGGGCCCTGAAGTCTGATCCTCTCCAACGTCGGAGGGATCAGCTCCATCGGCGGGAAAGCGTACAGTAGTATATTCGGCCACCTGTGTGCCAAGGCGTCTACTCCCAAGGAGAGGTCCCTGCTCCCCATCGAGAAGAACTGTGAGCATTTTGCGTTCTCTCTGGATGCAAACAAGTCGACCTGAGCTCGGCCGAACCGGGCCCAAATCAGGTCCGCGACCTGCGGGTTGAGTGACCACTCCCCGTACCGAAGTCCGCCCCTGGACAGCAGGTCCGCCCCGCTGTTCAGGAGGCCCGGCACAGGGGAGGCGCGCAGCGAAGCCAGGTGCGACACGCTCCAAAGCGTTAGCTCGCGCGCCAGTCTGTCCAACACAAGGGAACCCAAGATTCCTTGTTTGTTGACATAGCACATCGTTGTGGTATTGTCCGTTCTGACCAGGACATGACACCCCACAATGCGGCTCTCGAAGTGCTTGAGAGCGAGGAAGACAGCCAGCAGCTCCAGGTAATTGATGTGGGCCTCCTTCAGATCGGAGTCCCACGTCCCCCTGGCTGAGTAGCCTTCGTGGACAGCCCCCCAACCTGAGAGGCTGGCGTCCGTGGTAATAACCTTCCGTGACACCACAGCGCCTATCCTGACCCCTTCGGACAGAAAGGTCGCATCGTGACGCGTTGTGAGCTTGTAGATCTACTATTTCAAACATTTTAGTATTTGAAGTACATTGTGATACCAATACTTTTGTACTTTTACTCAAGTACATTTTGAATTCCGGACTTTTACTTGTAACAGAGTAGTTCTACATTGCAGTATTGATACTTTTACTTAAGTAAAACATTTGAGTACTTTTTCCACCACTGGTAGACACATTGTGAGCTTGTAGATCTGTTAAGTATAAATCAGGCATTATGACCCGATCAAGGCCTGCCGAAATACCTTTAGTCCACTAAATCAACTGTAGATTTAGTGGACAAAGATCTTATGGTATTTAGTCAACTAAAACTAGTCTAAAACAAACAAAATGTCAGATGAGTAAAACCAAATGGAATGTTATTCAAAAGACTATGACTAAAACTAAATTCAAATTAACATTGGCTTGGAGACTGGCAGTGGTGTAAAAAGTAGCCTACTCAATTTAGTTACTTAAGTAAAAGTATAAATAACACAATGTAGAAATAAATACTCCCTTAGGGCACGGTCCCACCGCACTTTTATTTTACCTCTGGGGCGGAATCTGCCAATTCAATGCAAATGCGTGGATTCTTGGAAAAAATGCGCAAGACCATGAATCCACGTATTTGCATTGACAAAGCATTGGCAGATTCCGCCCCAGAGGTAAAATAAAAGTACGGTGGGACCGCGCCCTTACTTGAGTAAAAGTACAAAAGTGTTATAATTAAAGTACCAAAAGTATTAGTTATGCCCCATTTCACAAGTTTTCAAAAGTATAAAATGTATAAAGAATCTTTTGAAAATAGCCGATCTACAAGCTCACAACGCATCGCATCGCGACGCGTTGTGAGCTTGTAGATCTGCTATATTCAAATAGCCAACGTTTAAATATGGCTGGAGTGGTTAATGCATGTTTTGTATTAATAATCCAAATCTACAAAGTAACTAGTATAAGTTTTCAAATAATTGTAGTGGAGTAAAAGTACAACATTTGCCTCTGAGATGTAGTGGAGTAGAAGTAAAAGTACTGACAATTGGAAATACTCCAGTAAAGTAAAAATAACGTCCATATATATGGTATTAAGTTAAGTACAATACTTGAGTACATAGCCTACTTAGTTACTTTCCTACCACTGGAGACTGGCCAGCAAAAAAAAAAAAAAAAAACGTCCATTTCCAGACAGGGAGAAGAGCGTCTACAGAAATGACTTCAGTGTCACTGTCATTGTCATGGCTGATGTCACTCTGAAAACAGAGCAGATTGAATTGTCCAGGCCATCTGTTCTCTACCACCAGAGACACGTAAAGCACAGCTGACATTATAGTCCATGACTCACACACCAACACACCCACACTCTTAAAGTCTGAGTTGCGTCCAGTGGTGGGAAAATTACTCAAATCTTCTTTACTTAAGTAAAATTATCAATACTGCAATATAGAAACACTCTGTTACAAGTAAAAGTTCGGAATTCAAAATGTACTTTAGTAAAAGTGCAAAAGTATTGGCATCAAAATGTACTTAAAGTACAAACTGAAAAAGTGCTCATGCAGAATGTCCCTTTTCAAGTTCTCAAAATGAATGAAAATCTTTTGAAGATAGACGATCTACAAGCTCACAACACGTCGCGTCACGTTGTGAGCTTGTAGATCTGCTATATTCAAACATTTTAGTACTTTTACTTTTGGTAATTTAAGTACATTTTGATACCAATACGTTTGTACTTATACTCAAGTACATTTTGAATTCCGGACTTTTACTTGTAACAGAGTACTTCAACATTGCAGTCTTGAACTTTTGCAGTCTTGAGTACTTTTTCCACCACTGCATTTTAATCTTTGCATGAGCCTGCAAGGTCGTCAAGGCTAGGGCAAGTGCTACAGGATAATATTCACTTGAGAGTAAATGTACTTAAGTTACTTGGATTTCAGGCTCACAACAAGTCTCCATTGCAGTCCGGCAAACGGAGCTAAGAACCAAACCTGGTCTCATTAAGACTTTGTCTCTGTCGGGTGGAAACCTCGACACTATACATTTTCAGGATTCAAATACAAAAACAGCAAAAGTAGCAGATCCACAAGCTTGAAACGTGTCGCTTCGCGCCGCGTTTCGAGCTTGTAGATCTGCTACTTTTGCTGTTAACTCTTTGACTGCCAGAGTATTTTCATAAAGTACTCCCCCAGTGCCAGCAATTTTCGTGTTTTTTTATTTTTATATTTTGAATTTTTCTCATGAAAATAATTTAAGGACACATAATGTAAAGACCCAGCACAATTCCGCCACTAGAGCGCAGCACATGACAGCTTTGATCATGTCGTTGGGTCTCTCTCACCCTTCTTCATAGATTAGACAAGGAAAAACATGAAAACGGATGTGACGTCCCCCCCATTGTTTTGATCGCCGAAAATTACGTTGTGATATACGACGGCGATGACTGATCGTCACCCAGACCATAGATTATAGAAGAGAAACTGTCCGTTTGTCCGTCATACCGTGTGAAAGACCGTTTATTTACCTATTTTGGACGAAAATGACTGGGGAAAAGAATCAAAAACCGGAAACGGAATCCAGGTCATGAAACCGGATGCAGATGTCCGTGAAGTAAGTGGAACTCGAGAATAACATTGAATATTAAGCAGCATAGCGCAATCAGAGATTAAACAATGAACGCGCGTCCAGCGCGTCGAGCGCGTCGACGGCCAACTGGACAAAGTAGCACTTGACGCGTTATCGCGTCGTCCGCAGTCAAAGAGTTAATTTACGAAAACACAAACAGTTGAAATGTGGAGATAGGAGGTTTCTGCCCGACAGCAATGATAACAAGGCATTTAAAAGCAGATTAATTGCTTCCGATGAGTCATAGTAGTGGGTTCCTCTTTCATCTGTCACGTGCGTGCGTGCGTGCGTGCGTGCGTGCGTGCGTGCGTGTATTACTGTATTTGTGAGGACCAATTCAGAGAAACAGACATTGTGAGGACAATAATTGTCCTGGTCCTCACGAGGGAAATGCTTGTTTTATGGTTAGAAAAATAAAAACATATTAAAATGACTACCCATGCAGACTTGAATTCAAGGATATCTTTTTGTTTTTGTCGCATTCCTAAGCCAATAATTTGAATGTTTTTTTGCGTGAACTATACCTTTAAAGTCAGGTCTAGAATTAGGACAATATTTTGGTTAGGGTTAGTATTAGGATTAGGGTGACCATATTCTGAATTCCCAAAAAGAGGACACCTAACGAATGCACGCGCGCGCAGCGCGCGTGCATGCGTTCCGTTTGCATGCGTTCCGATTTTTTTGGGGCGGTTCTGGGCGGTTTTGGCCGTTTTTCGGGGCGGTTCTGGGCGGTTTTGGGCCGTTTTTTGGGCAACAATTGGTGGATTTTGTAACTGTTTTTTTTTTACTTTATTTCGGTTTTAAGGTTAGGGTTAGGTTAGGGTTATGTTATTTAATTATTTTGGGGGAGCCATTCTTCAAAATAACCTCTCTCTCATGTCTATAATGTAAAAATGTAAAAAATGCCTCAAAACCTGTTAATTAAACAAAAGAAAACATTCTTCAAAATAACCTCTCTCATGTCTATAATGTAAAAATGTAAAAAATGCCTCAAAACCTGTTAATTAAACAAAAAGAAAGCCTTGCACAGCTTTCTTGTGCTTTACAGTGGCAATATGGGCTTGCAGGTCAGAAGAACCCTTATTTGCCACGGAGACATATGTGCCTGCTTTGCAAACAGTACACTCTGCTTCGCATTTGTCACGACCCAGACGAAAACACGGGTACTTTTTGCGCATTTCATCCGTGAAGTTACATTTGCGTTTCGGCATTTTCTCCGCCTCTGTCTGTCTATGTAACTTTTTCGGGGAGCAATGATAGGCAGCGCTGAGCGCGACACTGTTCCGTGTGTGTCTGTGTGAGTGAGTGAGTGAGTGTGTGTGTGAGTGTGTGTGTTTGGTCACGTCTGCTGACAGGCTGCTGGAGGCACACGTGTGCCTCCAGCAGCCTGTCAGCAGCCGTGTTGCGGAACCAGGGTTACGGAAGGACCATATTTAGCGCTTTCAGTGTAAAAAAAAAAAAAAATCCCAAAACACCGGACATTTGAAGGATTTTATAAACTCCCCCCGGACAGGCCGGACAGCACCTCAAAAGAGGACATGTCCGGGTAAAAGAGGACGTATGGTCACCCTAATTAGGATTAGACATTTAGAGGCTTGTAGATTTGCTTGTAGATCTGCTGTTTTATTTGGTCTTTTTTCAGCTATTTGCCAAGCCGTCCCAAAATGTTGAAGTCCTCACAAGTATAGTAATAAGAATGAGAATGTGTCCGTGCATGTGCGTGTGTGCTGAGAGAGAGAGAGAGACAGACAGACAGACAGACAGACAGACAGACAGACAGAGCGCTCCACCAATAAATGATGTTTGAAAATGTCTTCTGTGTTGTGTTTCCAATCCCCGGGCTGTTAGCGCACCGCTCTGATGATATGACCTGACCTCACCTCACTGTGTGTGTGTGTGTGTGTATGAGAGAGAGACATTTGATTTTCTCTTACCCATTAAGACCTGAGGCCGATTCTACAAATGCCTTCTAAATCAGTAGTTATCACACTTTTTTCGTGCCAAGGGCCCCCAAAATAATATGTATTTGGCTGCGGACCCCCCCCCCCCCCCCCCCTCTCCCATTTCAAAATGGTTTGTGCCAGGGACCCCCCAGAAGGGAGGGTTTAAAAATTCTAAATTATTCCACATTTTTTGCTCCTCGACTGTGGAATGCCCTCCCTGACCATCTGAGAGCACCACAGTCCATTGACACTTTTAAAAGGGGCCTAAAAACCTTTCTTTTTAACAAGGCATTTGCCTAGATAGAGATGTAGTTGATTTATATTTTTAAACTTCTACTGTGTTTTGCTGACTTTGATTTGAAGTTTATTCATTTCACTGTTTTATTACGGGGCCAGAGCTCAGCTCTGAACCTGTTTTATTATTGTACGTATTCTTCTGTTTCTGCCACTTTTCGCAGTTCTGGGTGAACCGTGCTGTCGCTTTTTACGCAACTCGGCCATATGGTAGATGGTCATGAAAAACTATCAAGAAATAAATCTCACAATCTTTCGTCAAAAGGTGGCGCTATAGCACTCAATTGAAAATGCCAACTTTGAACAGGTACAACTCATGCCCTGTTTGACCTACAGCCATAAAACTTCAATACACACATGCGTCTACTCATGATGAACAACTTTAACCCTCTGACTTTTGACCTCTGACCTTTAGATCTCCCACCATTTTGAATTATATGAAAAACAGTTAAAACAGTTAAAATCTCCTCCTGGGATTTTTGATTAATCTGCACGAAACGTTTTACACATGAACTTTGGACCTATGCCGACAAACCTGTGCAAAAGATTTTCCATAAGTGAAAAAATTAAGCTTTAATGAGCCAATGAATATTGCAGTTTTATGACAATTATTCATCTGCCCCTAACACATACATGCAGACTCACATTTCTTTGAAACTTTGCGTTAATGTTGAGGGTCATTCCAAATATTACTGAAACCAATCTTACTCCAATTGGTCAAAGGGGGGCGCTATAGCGATTTTTTTAAAGTGCAAACTTTAAACAGGCAAAAGTCATGCCTCGTTTGGCCGACAGCCATTAAACCTGCTTACACATGTGCCTTGACTCATGAGGAACACATGTATCACGTTGACCAGTAAGCTCCCCCCTTAGATTGTCCGCAATTTTGAGCAGTTTGAAAAACACTTAAACCCAGGATTTTTCAGCTATTTGCGTGAAACTGTATCATCTGTATGATCTCCTTTTTCACAGGTTCTTATCTGTTGGTCCAATGGCTTCTCCCTTAAACGTGTGCCTCACAACCTGAAGGTTGCCAGTTCAAGCCTCACTTGATGCGGACTTCATTAAAGTTGCATTGCACACAACATGTTTGTGTCAATTAATACATGTGCAATTGTTAAACATAACCGGAAATACTTATTTGAGAGGGTATGTTTTTGCAATGTATGACATACTTCATTCTGAAAATAGCCGATCTACAATCTCAAAACTTTTCAGATAGCAACGTGTTTCTGAGTTTGTAGATCGGCTGCTTTCACTGGTTCACTTTTATCTTCAACAGACAACCTCAGCTTGGACAAAGCAATAGCACTATAGGTAGTGTTGCAGCCCGTCAATCCGAAGGTTGAGGGTTAGATTCCTGTTAATGGCAATAGGTTGACACGTCCAATCAATCCATTCTGCTTCCATCCTTCTCTCTCTTCAATCTATTGTTTCCATGTCTCTCTCTCTTCAATCTATTCCGTTTCCATGTCTCTCTCTCCGCCCTTAGATTGTTCGCAATTTTGAGCAGTTTGAAAAACACTTAAACCCAGGATTTTTCAGTTATTTGCGTGAAATGGTATCATCTGTCTGACCTCCGTTTTCACTGTATCAGGTCTGTTGGTCCAATGGCTTCCCGCTTAAGTGAATGTTTCACAACATCAAGGTTGCCGGTTTAAGCCTCACTTGGTGGAGACTTCATTTAAAGTGCATTGCAAACTACAAGACTGTATTAATGAATACATATGCAATTGATAAAGATAACATGAAATGCTTATCTGAGAAGGTCTGTTTTTGCAATGTATGACATACTTCATTCTGAAAATAGCCGATCTACAATCTCAAAACTTTTCAGATAGCAACGTGTTTCTGAGCTTGTAGATCGGCTGCTTTCACTGGTTCAGTTTTATCTTCAACAGACAACCTCAGCCTGGTCAAAGCTAAAGCACTATAGGTAGTGTTGCAGCCTGTCAATCCAAAGGTTGAGGGTCCGATTCCTGTTAATGGCAATAGGTTGACACGTCCAATCAATCCATTCTGCTTCCATCTTTCTCTCTCTTCAATCTATTGTTTCCATGTCTCTCTCTCTTCAATCTATTCCGTTTCCATGTCTCTCTCTCCGCCCTTAGATTGTCCGCAATTTTGAGCAGTTTGAAAAACACTTAAACCCAGGATTTTTCAGTTATTTGCGTGAAATGGTATCATCTGTCTGACCTCCGTTTTCACTGGGTTAGGTCTGTTGGTCCAATGGCTTCCCGCTTAAGTGAATGTTTCATAACATCAAGGTTGCCCGTTCAAGCCTCACTTAGTGGAGACTTCATTTAAAGTGCATTGCAAACAACAAGACTGTATTAATGAATACATATGCAATTGATAAAGATAACATTAAATGCTTATCTGAGAAGGTATGTTTTTGCAATGTATGACATACTTCATTCTGAAAATAGCCGATCTACAATCTCAAAACTTTTCAGATAGCAACGTGTTTCTGAGCTTGTAGATCGGCTGCTTTCACTGGTTCAGTTTTATCTTCAACAGACAACCTCAGCCTGGTCAAAGCTATAGCACTATAGGTAGTGTTGCAGCCTGTCAATCCGAAGGTTGAGGGTTCCATTCCTGTTAATGGCAATAGATTGAGATGTCCAATCAATCCATTCTGCTTCCATCTCTCTCTCTCTTCAATCTATTATGTTTCCATGTCTCTCTCTCTCAATTAATGCATGTGCAACTGTTAAAGGTAACATGAAATGCTTCTTGGAGAGAGTATGTTTTTGCAATGTATGACAAACTTCATTGTGAAAATAGCCGATCTACAATCTCACAACTTTTCAGATAGCAACGTTTTGTGAGCTTGTAGATCGGCTACTTTCACTAGTTTTCGTTCCGAGGAGACACAAAAATGCCTTTATTGGTAAATGGTTTGTGAACCAGTGATCTAGAGTAGTTCGGGACACAGAGGCTTGGTTCATAATGGACGGAAATACTTATAAATATCAACAGACACTACCAGTAATTGTGTCAATTAATACATAATGCAATTGATAAAGATAACCTGAAATGCTTATTTGAGAGGGTATGAAGTATGTATGACATACTTCATTCTGAAAATAGCCGATCTACAATCTCAAAACCTTTCAGATAGCAACGTTCTTTCTGAGCTTGTAGATCGGCTGCTTTCACTGGTTCACTTTTATCTTCAACAGACAACCTCAGCTTGGACAAAGCAATAGCACTATAGGTAGTGTTGCAGCCTGTCAATTCGAAGGTTGATGGTTCGATTCCTGTTAATGGCAATAGGTTGAGATGTCCAATCAATCCATTCTGCCTCCATCTCTCTCTCTCTTCAATCTATTATGTTTCCGTGTCTCTCTCTCTTCAATCTATTCCGTTTCCATGTCTCTCTCTCTCTTTCTCTTCAATCTATTCCGTTTATCTCTCTCTCTCTCTCTCTCTCTCTCTCTCTCTCTCTCTCTCTCTCTCTCTCTCTCTCTCTCTCTCTCTCTCTCTCTCTCTCTCTCTCTCTCATTCACCAGGTCAGGTCTGTTGTTCCAATGGTTTCTCGCTTAAGTGTGTGCCTTAAAATCTCAAGGTTGCCAGTTCAAGCCTCACTTGATGCAGACTTCATTTAAGTTGCATTGCACACAACATGATTGTTGCGAACGCGGAAGGAGGCCTCCGACAAAGTGGAGCTTACTATATCACCGTGCTTGGGTTGTGTGTGTGTGTGTCTGTCCCTTATTTTTGGTCTTTCCGTGTGTGTTCACGCTCTCATTTGCTCGCGCCCCCATGTGACTCGAAACTCCGTGCTGAAATGCCAGCAGCTGCACTGCCTGTATACAGCGTGTGTTCACGCTCTCATTGGCTCGCGCCCCCATGTGACTCGAAACTCCGTGCTGAAATGCCAGCAGCTGCACTGCCTGTATACAGCCGGCAGAGTGCGGCAGAGTGCGGCAGAGTGCACTACTACAGTGTGGTTGAAATATAGCAGCCTCAGTCAATCTGCGTTCGCTTCCAGCGTTCGCGCGTCTTACTTGTGTCAATTAATGCAAGTGCAATTGTTAAAGATAACCTGAAATGCTTATTTGAGAGTATGTCTTTTCAATGTATGACATTCTACTTCCATCTTTCTCTCTCTTCAATCTATTATGTTTCCATGTCTCTCTCTCTTCAATCTATTCCTTTTCCATGTCTCTCTCTCCGCCCTTAGATTGTCCGCAATTTTGAGCAGTTTGAAAAACACTTAAACCCAGGATTTTTCAGTTATTTGCGTGAAATGGTATCATCTGTTTGACCTCCGTTTTCACTGGATCAGGTCTGTTGGTCCAATGGCTTCCCGCTTAAAGGGGAATTTTGGACTAAAGTTTTCTTACCTTTTCTATGACGTTATGATATCTTAGGATGAATGGTACAGTTGAAAAATTTCATAACTCCACCCCTGAGCCGCCACAGCTTAAAAGGTGCGCGGATAGGCCTTAGGTTAGATCACATATTTTAATAGTTTTTTTTTTAGTTTTTTTTGGTGAGATCTGACGTTCATAGTGACAGAACACTATGCAACCAAAAAAATAAAAAATAAAAAAAAAACAGAAGTCTCGCTAGACGAGATTGAAATCTCGAGATTTCAATCTCGTCTAGCGAGACTTCTGTTTTTTTTTTTTTTTTTTTTTTTTTTTTGGGACAGTGTTCTGTCACTATGAACGTCAGATCTAAAAAAAAAAAAAGCTATTAAAATATGTGATCTAACCTAAGGCCTATCCGCGCACCTTTTAAGCTGTGGCGGCTCAGGGGTGGAGTTATGAAATTTTTCTACTGTACCATTCATCCTAAGATATCATAACGTCATAGAAAAGGTAAGAAAACTTTAGTCCAAAATTCCCCTTTAAGTGAATGTTTCACAACAGCAAGGTTGCCGGTTCAAGCCTCACTTGGTGGAGACTTCATTTAAAGTACATTGCAAACAACAAGACTGTATTAATGAATACATATGCAATTGATAAAGATAACATGAAATGCTTATCTGAGAAGGTATGTTTTTGCAATGTATGACATACTTCATTCTGAAAATAGCCGATCTACAATCTCAAAATCTTTCAGATAGCAACGTGTTTCTGAGCTTGTAGATCGACTGCTTTCACTGGTTCACTTTTATCTTCAACAGACAACCTTAGCCTGGACAAAGCTATAGCACTATAGGTAGTGTTGCAGCCTGTCAATCCGAAGGTTGAGGGTTCGATTCCTGTTAATGGCAATAGGTTCAATCCATTCTGCTTCCATCTCTCTCTCTCTCTTCAATCTATTATGTTTCCATGTCTCTCTCTCTCTTCAATCTATTCTGTTTCCATGTCTCTCTCTCTCTCTCTCTCTCTCTCTCTCTTCAATCTATTCCGTTTCCATGTCTCCCTCTTCAATCTATTCCGTTTCCATGTCTCTCTCTCTCTCTCTCTCTCTCTTTTGAGGGGCGGCCATAGCTGAGTGGTTAGTGAGCCAGCCTAGGGAGCCAGAGGCCCTAGTTGCCCCAGGTACGATGCCAGGCCAGGCCAGCAAATGAAATTTGTCCCTGAGCAAGACTCTTAACCCCTAATTGCTCACAGGCCCTCATTGGAAACAAGACCGCAAGGACTTTCATGAACAGACCTGTTAAAGGAATTTTCCTTATCTCTTCAATCTATTCCGTTTCCATGTCTCTCTCCGATCTACAATCTCACAACTTTTCAGATAGCAACGTATTTCTGAGCTTGTAGGTCGGCTGCTTTCACTGGTTCACTTTTATCTTCAACAGACAACCTCAATCTGTACAAAGCTATAGCACTATAGGTAGTGTTGCAGCCTGTCAATCCGAAGGTTGAGGGTTCGATTCCTGTTAATGGCAATAGGTTGAGATATCCGTTCTGCTTCCATCTCTCTCTCTCTTCAGTCTATTATGTTTCCATGTCTCTCTCTCTCTTCAATCTATTCCGTTTCCATGTCTCTCTCGCTCTCTCTCTCTCTTCAATCTATTCCGTTTCCATGTCTCTCTCTCTCTTCAATCTATTCCTTTTCCAAGTCTCTCTCTCTCTTTCTCTTCAATCTATTCAGTTTCTCTCTCTCTCTCTTTCTCTTCAATCTATTCCTTTTCTCTCTCTCTCTCTCTCTCTCTCTCTCTCTCTCTCTCTCTCTCTCTCTCTCTCTCTCTCTCTCTTTCTCATAATTATGTTCTTTTAGAAAGTGAGCAACAGCAACAGTCCACCTGGCCCTGGATTGGATCTACCCACCTCACCTGCTGTCATTCCCTCTCAATCCATAATCACACCTGCCCTCACTCACTCCTCATTAGTCTCTCTCTCTTTCTCTCTCTCTCTCTCTCTCTCTCTCTCTCTCTCTCTCTCTCTCTCTCTCTCTCTCTCTCTCTCTCTCTCTATTCCCTGGCCCCGCTTATCGCTGCTTGCAGCTATATTTATTATTGTTGTTTTCTTGTTTCTTTTTTTGTTTTTAACCTGTAGCACTTATTGACTTAACACATTGACTGCCAGAGTTTATTCATAATGTACTCACCCCTGTGCCAGCAATTTGCGTGTTTTTTAATTTTTTTGTTTTGTAATTTTTCATTCAAATACATTCTCTGATTGTGTTGTCAAGCACCTACGATTGTTCCACCAGTAGAGAGCAGCACATCCAAACATTGATCACCTCGCTCACCCCCTCCCAAACAGGCCCACGTCATATCCGGTCATTCAAAGGATGTGACGTTTTCGACAATTCCCGGCCCGCTGATCGGCCTGAAAACGACGTGATACACTACGACGATGGCTGTTAGTCACCCGGACCAAAGAAAATAGAAGTTGAGCTGTCCGTTTGTCTTTTCTACCGTGTGAAAAACCGTGTTTTTCCTTATTCTGGCCGAAAATCACCGGAGAAAAACAACGTGACCCGGAAATGATTTTTTTTTTTACATCCGGCTCCGGGTGAGTGTGACGTAAGTGGAAAACGAAAGTGTTGATGAGAAATAAACACAGCCGTGCGATCACAGATTAAACAATGAAAATTCAAAAGAACGTGTAAACAGGCTCTTATGAATCCTGGCACTCAAGCGATGGATTTGAAAGAACGTGTAGACGGGATCTTGGCACTGTATGTGTTAATAGCAACATGGCCTCCGTGTGAATATGGTCTATCGCTAGCCTCTCATTCAGGGTCTGGTGACGCTGTCGAAGGCGGGGTTTTCTCGGTTGAAAATCTAACTGGCGGCCCGGCCCAATTGAGATTGGGATAATCCAGTATGAACCAATCTTCAAAGAGTCCCACTTTGGCCACGCCCCGATCTCAGAAAACGACTGCGCTGAGAGGGCTTTCAGACTGAGTAATGGAGTGAAACGAAATGAAAATTCAGGCTGAGTGTCAGGCTATTATTTTACACTTTGGCAATTCAAAAATAGCAGATATAGTGCCGCGGTACGAGCTTGTAGATCTGCTATTTTAGAAAAATCGTGAAAATGTGTGTACATCTTTGAATATATATATTCTTATATTCTTTCACGAATTTTCAAAAAAATTGCAGATATACAAGCTCGGTGCCGTGCTATGAGCTTGTATATCTGCTATTTTTGAATAGCCAAAGGAATCTAAAATGACACAGATGTGTTCCCAAGATAATTTAAAAACACAACTTTCCCCCACACCCTTACACCATGTGATGTGATGATAAAGTTGATCGTGATTCTGAGTAACACCAGCAGTGGTGTAAAGTAACTAAGTACATTTACTCAAGTACTGTAGTACAATTTTGAGGTACTTCTACAGTACTTTGTCGGACTATTTCCAATTGTCTTTACTTTTACTTCTACTCCACTATATCTCATAGGCAAATATTGTACTATTACTCCACTACAATTATTTGAAAAATGTAGTTACTGGTTACTTTGCAGATATAAATTATTACATTAACCACTTTAGCCCTATTTTATACTCAGGCTATTTGAAAACAGCCGATCTACAAGCTCACAACGCGTCGCGATGCGACGCGTTGTGAGCTTGTAGATCTACTATTTTCAAACATTTTAGTACTTTTACTTTTGGTACTTTAAGTACATTTTGATATAAATACTTTATTATTATTTTTATTTTTTTTAATTTAGAGCAGCCAATTATTTTGTACCCCTTTTTCTCCCCAATTTACTCGTTATGCCAATTGATTCCTCCCCACACACATTTCTGTGTTGTCACTGCTTTTTGTTTCCTACTGACTCACCTGCCAGTGAGGAGCCTCCACCAGGAGGACGTAGAGCCTTCGTCCTACTCCTCCCGCCCAATACACCCCGCTGACAGGGGCCGCCCCCAGCTCGTAGGAGTACGTGCAATGACCAGTATCACCCTCCCCGCCCGGCTTCCCTCCCCCGAACACGGGCCAATTGTGTTCGTGTAGACGCACAGGTTTACCTTGTAAACCTGTGATGTGACAATAAAACTGATTCTGATTCTGATTCTGACGCTTGACAAAGCCAGATGCACCACGGTGGATTCGAACCCACAACCTCCGTGGTGATGGGCAGGGACTTTACCACTGCGCCACCCGAGCACAGTGATATCAATACTTTTGTACTTTTACTCAATTCAATTTTGAATTACGGACTTTTACTTGTAACAGAGTACTTCTACATTGCAGTATTGATACTTTTACTTGAGTAAAACATTTGAGAACCTTTTCCACCACTGGAGACCAGAGGGACATACACATTCCTGGTGTAAATATAGATGCATGTGTGTAATGAGCCAACGTTTTGACCCCAGAGGGCTTCATCAAGGCACGATGGACCCTATGCAGACCCCTGCCTCATTAAACAGTACCAGTGGTGGAAAAAGTACTCACATTTGTTACTTAACTCATTCACTGCCAGACTTATTTCTGGCTGTGTGGTCCCACTGCCAGGATTTTGCGATTTTCTTACCTTTTCAAGTAGTCACAGAATATTTTTTTTATCCCACGATTTTGTAACCCTATTTATTACACCCAGTGCCAATGTCTATGTAATCCTGGGCACTACCTTCCCTCTGCCAACCTAGGGAGGCCAGGGCCGAGCTCATGCCTCCTTCAATGCATGAGAGCCAACTGACCTTCTTGTCATCTGACAGGGGAGAGTTTCCCTGGTTGGACGTAGCGCGTGGAAGGAACACGTTATTCCAACCAGTTCCTTTCCCCTCCATCAGGCGCCCCGGCTGACCAGGGGGAGGCAGTATAGTGACCAGGATTACTGCATGTTTTTGTGAGGGTACCTACCCTAGGAGACACGGGGAGAACATGCAAACTCCACACAGAAAGGCCCTTTCGCCAACCCCACCTAGGGTATGGGCACTGATGACGCGGAGGAGAGAACACGCCCCCAACGCCCACATCGTCCCCTGCGGGAATCGAACCCAGGACCTTCTATCTGTGAGGCGACAGCACTACCGACTGTGCCACCGTGCCCCTACAAACCCTCACTAACACTCTCTCTCTCTCTCTCCCTCTCTCTCCCCTCTCTCTCTCTCTCTCTCTCTCTCTCTCTCTCCATCAGGAGGTCATCATAGGGGGTCTCCTTCCAGAGACCAGTTACTCCGTCACTGTAGCAGCCTACACCACCAAGGGGGACGGAGCGCGCAGCAAAGCTAAAGTCGTCTCCACCACTGGAGCAGGTGTGTGTGTGTGTGTGTGTGTGTGTGTGTGTGTGTGTACTTTTTCTAGTTAATTAATTAATCCCCCACTGCCAGCGGTTTTACCTTATTTTTTGACGATCCACCAAACATGGGAGTGTTTTTAGTGATGTCATTTCTGGTTCTATCGCAGTCAAGGCATCATTCATAGGTTGGCGAAGAGTGCCCTCTAGCGCAATCACTAAAAACTCAATTTATTTTTGATGGACGCATACAGTATATGCGCCTTTGGCGGTGAAGTTTTGAATTTGAAAGGACGCTTATATGTGTCCTTATAAACGTATTAACAGTTTAGCTATGCAATTGTTTCTGTTCTGAAGTGGGACCAATGCTTTATTAAGTTGAAAACATCCTTTATTATTATTCACTTATGAATGTTATAGTTTATGTTTGTTCTTGCATCTACCTGTTCTGAAGTGGGACCAATGCCTGTCACAATTATTACATAATTGCCTAATCACAATTACTTTGCATAATCACAATCGTTGATAATGTTGTAAAATGCTCATACATTTTCAAAACAGAAATTAAAATTATATTCATATGTTCCAATGCTCAATGGCTAAAAACACATTTAAATCGTTAATCGTCAATTATTTGTGTGACAATTAATCGTCAACTTAAATTTGTAATTGTGACCATAATCTACCAATGCTTCATTGAGGTTAAAGGAGTAGTTCACCCAAAAAACGACTAGAGATGTTTTTGTTTTTGTCGCATTCCTAAGCCAATAATTGGATGACCAGTGGAAAGAGTCTCCTACTGCAGTGGTTCTCAAACTTTTTCATGTCAAGGACCCCCAATATTATATGTATTTGGCCGCGGACCCCCATCTCAAAATATTATGTTCCAGGGACCCCCAGAAGCAAAGATTGGAGTTAAAAATGTTTGCTTTAAAAATATATATAAGATTTGCACAGATTTTCGCGATTTTTCTAAAAATAGCAGATCTACAAGCTCGTAGCGCGGCACTCGGTGCCGTGCTACGAGCTTGTAGATCTGCTATTTTTCAAAAGCCAAAGTATAAAATATGGTTAAAGTGATTAAAATGATTGTGAAGCTTAATTAACTAGTTTTGCTGGGAACCCCCTGGTATCCCCCCAAGGACCCCTGGGGGTCCCCGGACCCCACTTTGAGAACCAATGTCCTACTGCAGTGTCCTATTGACCAATGACCCGGTCATCAAATGATTGGCTTAGGATCTCATGAATTACTCAAGGCTTCATGGGGTGTGTAATTGACAGTGGTGGAAAAAGTACTCAAATGTTTTACTTAAGTAAAAGTAACAATACTGCAATGTAAAAATACTCTGTTGCAAGTAAAAGTCTGGAATTCAAAATGTACTTGCGTAAAAGTGCAAAAGTATTGGTATAAAAATGTACTTAAAGTACCAAAAGTACAAAGTACTAATTATGCAGAATGTCCCATTTCAAGTTTTCAAATGTATAAAAAGCACGACGCATTGTGAGCTTGTAGATCTGCTATTTTCAAATGACTGAATGTATATAGGGCTGAAGTGGTTAATGTATGTTTTGTAATAATAATCCAAATTTACAAAGTAACTAGTAACTAAAGTTTTCAAATAATTGTAGTGGAGTAAAAGTACAATATTTGGAAAAAAGTTTTGGAAATTGGAAATACTCAAGTACAAATACCTCAAAATTATACTTAAGTACAGTACTTAAGTACATGTACTTAGTTACTTTCCACCACTGGTAATTGATAGAAAGTAAGTTATTTTTTTGGGTGAACTACTCCTTTAACAAATCATTTTCTTATGCCCCAGTCCCAGGCAAGCCCACCATGATGATCAGCACCACCATCGGCAACACGGCCCTCATCCAGTGGCAGCCCCCCAAGGACGTGGTGGGAGACCACCTGGGCTACCAGCTGCACTACAAAAGGACAGAGGAGGTCTGTAAGATCTAACAGCCGTTAAGACTCATAGCATAATTGCCGATAATTTTTTTCAAAAATAACAGATATACAAGCTCATTGCGTGGAACCGAGTGCCGCGCTATGAGCTTGTAGATCTGCTATTTTTGAAAAGAATCGTGAAAATGTGCAAATCTCTAACTTTGTCTTTTTGGTAACACTTTACATAAAGGTAGGGTAAGTGATTTACTTTGGTTAAAAATAAGTGTTAAATAGCTCTATATTCTGATAGTACTCATTGCTATCGAGTGTTTGTTCAGTAAAAGGAGTCTCCCATGTCTCTCCAGCTCTTCATTAAACAGAAAATGCATTTTCAGTGCTCTCTCCTGATTGGTTTAAATGTTGTCACCTACCATATTCTGTTTACTAAAGAGCTGGAGAGACCCCTGTGACCGAACTAACGCTCTGTAGCAATGATGATCAGAATATAGTACTTTAACCTTTTTAACAAAAACTAAAAATAGCAAAAAATATCACTTACCCTACCTTTAAAGGTCGCATCTAATGTGTTATAATCACAGTTATAACACATTATAATGCACTTATAAGGCATTATAACAGTTGTTATAAATGTTTATAATGCACTTTAAGTAAAATGTTACCTGGTAGTTATAATGTCCTGTTCCACTAAATTATAAGTTGTTATGCATAATTATAAACATTTATAACAAGTGTTATAATACCTTATAAGTGCATTATAATGCATTATAAATTCGGTTATAACACATTATAGACCTGACCTTTAAGTAAAGTGTGACCATATTGTTTTAAAGCGAACATTTGTAAAATATTTTGTTCCAGGGACCCCCCAGAAGCAAAGATTTGAGTTACAAAAGCTTTAAAAATATATATATTCACAGATGTGCACACATTGTTCACGATAAAAAACAAAAATAGCAGATCTACAAGCTCATAGCGCTATGAGCTTGTGTATCTGCTATTTTTGAATAGCCAAAGAAATCATAAAAAATTACACAGATGCCCGGATTGGGCTAAGGTTTTCAGAAAAGAATAAATGAAAAATCATGCCCCTGGAATGTTTTGGGTTTTCCAGCTAAATGTCTGACTGCACCTTGTGCTGTTTACATTTCTGACTAATAAAGTATTCAATCAATCAATCAATCAATCAATCAAAAGTCATCTAGTAGTGATGGGGCACGGTGGCGTAGTCGGTAGCGCTGTCGCCTCTAGCTAGAAGGTCCTGGGTTCGATTCCGCTGTGGGCGCTGTGGGTGCTGGGGGCGTGTCTTCTCCTCTGCATCATCAGCGCCCATACCCTAGGTGGGGTTGGCGAAAGGGCCTTTCTGTAGGGTAGTTAATACCCTCACAAAAACATGTAGTAATCCTGGTCGCTATACCACCTCCCCCATGACAGCCGGGGTGCCTGATGGAGGGGAAGGGAACTGGTTGGAATAACGTGTTCCTTCCACACACTACGCGTTGTGAGCTTGTAGATGTGCTATTTTCAAACATTTAAGTACTTTAATACTTTTCCTCAAGTAAACTTAGCATTCCGTACTTTTACTTGTAACAGACTTCTACATTACAGTATTGATACTTCTAATTATAAAGTAAAACATTTGAGTACTTTTTCCACCACTGCTTATAAATACTTATTTTTGTACCAAACCCCGTATCTGTACTTTTAACTGCTGTGCGGCCACTGGCGACTGTCTGTCCATCTAGGAAGCCTTCACCATCAGAGACTTCAAGAAGACGGACGACCACTTCACCGTCACTGGCCTACACAAGGGCGCCACCTACATCTTCAAACTGTGCGCCAAGAACCGCGCGGGCAACGGCGAGGAGTATGTGAAGGTACCAAATGTGTTTATGAGAAAATAAACAATGCAATGTACATTTGTTAATATAGCATCACAATAATTTTAACCACTTTAACCTTTTATACTTTGGCTATTCAAAAGTAGCAGATATACAAGCTCATAGCACGGCACCGAGTGCCGCGCTATGAGCTCGTAGATCTGCTATTTTTGACATTTCTTTAACATTAACAAACCTTTGATTATATATATATATATATATATATATATATATATATATATATATATATATATATATATATATATATATATATAGTTACAGGGAAATTGAAAAAGGAGCGCTATATGGCCCCGACCACACACACACACACACGCACACGCGCACACGCGTGTGCGCACACACACTCATGCTTTCAATTTGGTTTATTGAAAGCATGACTGTTAAGATAATTTTATTGTGTTCTGGCTTTTAACATTTGTTTTAGTTTATCCACGACGCACACGTGGATAGTAAAGGTCCTTACACACCGGGGCGATTTTTTTCATGCAAATAATACGTTTTTTTTTTAAAACCTTATAAAGTCAATGCAAGCTTCCACACCAGTTTCGCGGAGCGAAAAAAGCGTCTTTTAATTATTCGGAACGAGTCCGAATTTTGCGTATATTTATAGATTTATATAGATTTGCGGAAATTTGTTCAAAACAAGCCACTACTGCAAACTTTAGATGTCAATCTTAGCCAATGAGGATGGAATATGAAAAATCATACACATCCGTCTTGATCACATGACTATGGAGATCATGTGTACAGATTTGCGTGAAATTTTGATAAAATCGGAAGGAGTAATATAAAAAAAATTGTTTTACATAAGTCGGCCTCCTGGTGACGCTATAAAAGGCAGATGTGAAAAATGCAAAGCAAAGGTTTTTCCTTTACCTCTAGGGAGTGCGCATACAAAGTTTTACACAGATCGGTGCAGTTATAGGTAAAAACAAATCGGTCTGTTATAGCGCCACCATGAGGCTGATTTGAAAATTCAAGTGGCATTTATTCCTCAGCATAGTGGAAATATGCGTGCAAAATTTCACGGAAATTGCATGCTGTGTTCATGATTTGAGGCATTTGTTGAAAACGGAGCACTCCTGCAAACTTTGGAAGCCATTTTGAGCCAATCAGGATGGAATATGAAAAGTCTGAAAGACCGGTTTTGTGTAATGACTATAGAGATACTGTGTACCGATTTGTGAGATTTCTTATGACTGTTCACAACCAATGTTGCCTTTTATATTTCAAATGTGTACACTCAAAACCAAACAAAAGACAAATAGACCCCCCCCCCCCTGTCGCCTCCCTCCCCCCTCCCCAGAAGTGCTGCTCCAAATCACGTGCTACGCGGATCATCCACAGGAATTAGCTTACTTCAACCTTTCAGAAAGGAGCCTTCCAAATCTTCTCTGACTGTGGGAACCTCTTCCTTTTTCAAAATAAGAGTATATATTTTTTGCAGTGATAGGACCGTATGAGAGCAGGCCCTGTTGAGTTATTCGTAATGTATTCATCCCCTCTGACACTCCCAGGATACAATATAGAGCTATTTAACACTGTTGCTGAACAAATACTCTATAGCAATGATTACTATCACAATATAGAGCTATTTAACACTGTTACTGAACAAACACTATAGCAATGATTACTATCACAATATAGAGCTATTTAACACTGTTACCGAACAAACACTCGATAGCAATGATTACTAGCACAATATAGAGCTATTTAACAACACTCTATAGCAATGCTTACTATCACAATATAGAGCTATTTAACACTGTTACTGAACAAACACTCTATAGCAATGATTACTATCACAATATAGAGCTATTCAACACTGTTACTGAACAAACACTCTAGTCTATAGCAATGATTACTAACACAATATGGAGCTATTTAACACTGTTACTGAACAAACACTCTATAGTAATGATTACTATCACAATGTAGAGCTATTTAACACTGTTACTGAGCAAACACTCTATAGCAATGATTACTAACACAATATTGAGCTATTTAACACTTATTCTAACAACAACAACAATATCACTTACACCCCTTTTAAAGGAGATCAGCACCCCGGACGACGTGCCAAGCAGTTACCCCCAGAATCTGAAGGTGGTGGGCCTGACCACCACCACCACCGAGCTGGCATGGGACCCCCCGCCTCTGGCCGACCGCAACGGGAAGGTGGTCCGCTACGTGGTGGTCTACCGCGACATCAACAGCCAGCACAACAGCTCCAACAGGTTAGCTAGCTCACTAACCAGTTTTAAATCTCGTTTAAAAACCCATAAATAAAACCCATTTTTTCAAAAGGCCAATAATTTATACTTTGTTTTTTGCGTTTTGTGTCGACAAAAAGTGACGTCAAAGCGACATTTCCATGTACCTCTGGAAAAATGTAAGGTTGCAGACGCTTAATAAAATGTCGCGTACTGTGATTGGTTGGACGGATGCACAAGACTACATCCACTTCCTTGTTACATCAAGGTATTTTATAAAAAAAGAAGGTTCGGTCAACTGCGTAATTTTCTCTATCCAGCAATTCCAGCTGGCACATTCGTCACACTGGGAGGAAAACTGCAGCCTGGAGTATACATACATACACAATACATTGCAGTCAATGAGAGCCAGGTGTTCGATTCCCACCGGGGATGCTGGGGGCGTGTCCTCTCCTGTGTCATCAATGCCCATACCCTAGGTGGGGTTGGTGAAAGGGCCTTTCTGTGTGGAGTTTGCATTTTCTCCCTGTGTCCCCTAGGGTAGGTATGCAGTAATTATGGTCTCTATACTGCCTCCCCCTGGTCAGCCAGAACTGGTTGGAATAACGTGTTCCTTCCACACGCAACGTCCTACCGGACGGGAAACTCCCCCCTGTCAGGTGATAAGAAGCGGCTTGCTTGCTCCTCATGCATTGAAGGAGGCATGAGCTCAGTTCTGGTCTCTCTAGGCTGGCAGAGGGAGAGTATCGCCCAGGATTACATAGGCAATTGGCACTGGAAAAAAAATTAGAGCAAGGTGGACCTAGCCTGGTAAATCCCTCCCTCCGGAATTCTCATTTGTATTTGATTTCATTAGTGAGTCTGGCATGCAGGCCTGTTTGCCTTTTGTTCTGTGGCCGGGAGCTGGGCGGGATTAGTACCGTTGACTGACCACCCCTTCAGCCAATCAGCAGTTCGTTCCCCTTCAGCCAATCAGCAGTTCGTTCCCCCAACCAAATCTCGTGATACCCCCTTGCGTCACGCAAGGGGACTTTTGAAAGGGCCATGCCGAAAATAGGTTGCTTTATTCGGATACATGCGTGTCACTGCCCGCCCCTGCCGGTTCTCTGAATTGATTAATTGACCACATCTTAAAAGTAAATTCCGTGCCACAAAGCGTTTTAAAGTTTTAAAACAGCGGAGAAAACAGCGGGCAGAGTTGTAATGGCCGGCGTAACATTTTGGTCGGCTGCACTCGGCTCCATTCGGGCTCACTCGGGTTCCACTTGATTGGCCAACCTCTGCTGTCAACCACAGAACAATGAGCGAGAACGCTGATAGGCGAGTCCATTTTGTGGACGAGCAAGAAACGCCCCGATAAGCCCTCAGGCCAGACCCAATTCCTGAAATCAAATGCAAATGAGATATCCGGAGGGGGGGGGGCTCGGTCCAGGAAAATAAATGAAGACATACTATAACACATTGTTTTCTGCTGTGTTGCTTTTCGTTGTACACTGTATAATTTTATTGAGGTTTCTAAAGAGCACAAAATATGTTTCTGAACGTGCTTTGCGAGGCAGTCGATCGTTGACAGCCTGACAACCAAATCTCGTGATACTATCGAGCCAAAAACGATGCAAGCCACCGTTTAGATGCCTCAATAAAATGACATAGTGTGCACATCGATAAGCAAGTGATTAGAAAACAACCTGTGATTATGTGTTCTTTTATACTCCTGAACCAATTAACTGACAAAGGACGCAATCATTCAGAAGTAGTGTTTGTTCACAAGCTGGTCCAGCTGACTCTCATTTCACCAAACTTCCCGATCCAGTTTTGCCTCAATGAGGCCTGACTGGCCCGTGGACTGGCTGTACCTGCTTCTATCATTTAATTACCTTGGTTTACGTTTTGTGGCAGCGCTGTCGTGTCGGCGAGTCACAGACAGTATGAATGTTCAGAAGTCAGAACGTTGAGAGACAAATAGTGTGACGTGTCAGTCGACACTTGACTTGTTGCTCCAACCAAAATTGTCCTAAAAGCGGCACTACCGTATGCAACTTTTCTTTTATGAATAAAATGTAATTTTGTATCTGTATGGTAGAGTATGTTAATACAATATAATATATAATAGGACTTTTACTTGTAACAGAGTGTTTCTATATTGCAGTATTGATACTTTTTCTCAAGGAAAAAAATGTAGTACTTTTTTCACCACTGCATGAGTTGATGATTATAATGATGATGATGATTATTATTAGGCCTATTATTATTAATAATATTTTTATGATCAACAGCACGGTGGACACACGCATGAGCCTCCAGGGTCTGCAGCCAGACACTACCTATGACATCAGAGTGAGAGCGTTCACCAGCAAGGGAGGAGGACCCATCAGCCCCAGCATCCAGAGCCGGACCATGTCTACTGCCATGCCAGGTAAGCACTATGTCACATGTAGGCCACATTTACAGAGCCGGACCATGTCTACCACCATGCCGGGTAAGCACTATATCACATGTAGGCCACATTTACAGAGCCGGACCATGTCTACCACCATGCCGGGTAAGCACTATATCACATGTAGGCCACATTTACAGAGCCGGACCATGTCTACCGCCATGCCAGGTAAGCACAATGTCACATGTAGGCCACATTTACATGGCAACTATCAGGGTAGAAAACAACAAAGTGCCGTTGCGTTCTCTCTTTTTAGTTTGTGTTCACACAGAGACGCAACAGTGATTGAAAACGCTGTAGTGCAGTGGTGGGGAAAGTACTCAAATGTTTTACTCAAATAAAAGTTTCAATACTGCAATGTAGAACGTGGAGGTATACTCCATTGCAAGTAAAAGTCCGGAATTCAATATTTACTTGAGTAAAAGTACAAAAGTATTGGTAACAAAATGCACTTAAAGTACCAAAAGTAAAAGTACTGAAATGTTTGAAAATAGCAGATCTACAAGCTCACAACCCGTCGCGACAGACAGACAACCCAAACAGTATAATGTTGTCCAGAATGAATTGTAATTTTCAGGTTAAGTTATAGAAACGACTCTCGACCTATTCCACCAGTAAAAAAAAAATAACAAAATGCTCTGTATCCAACCGTCTACATATTGTAGGCCTCCAATCAGAGGCCGTCCAGTATCAGATTGAGTGATGTCAAACTGATGTGATGTCAAACTGTACAAGGGAGTGTGGATTCAAGTTAAAGGTATGCTTTCAACAAACTCTATGAAAGGGGTCCAGGTTTTAATGTATCTATCTTTAGAGCCACTGCGATTGTACCTCAATTTATCTAGACTCTAGATAAATTGAGGTACAATAAACTAGAGGAATCATGGACAGTACCTCTTTGATCCACTGTTTGAACGAGAGAGGTTTCTCCGACTTCCATTGCTTTTTTTGCGTTTTCAACCCCCGATAACGCTGTTCTCGTCTAAACGGCCTTAGTGTTAATAATAATTGTGGGCTCGCTTCAGCCGCTTCATATCCTCCTCACTATTTATAAATTTTGAAATGTTTTGTAGTTTTTGAAATATTTAACTTTAAACACCCAATAAAGTCTATGGGAAATCCAATGTTATTTTAATCTGAAACCCTTTTTTACTTGAATTTGTTTGCAATCATGTCACAGCATGCTTTAACTTACAGACTCCATTTAAACTTTGAGCTATATTATGACTTCCCTTGCTGTGTTTTACGTTTTGATCACTTTCATACTTTTGAAGCTATCCCACTTCAAAGCACATGTGGAACTCACAGTCTTGTCAGCTTTCCCAATACACACAATAGTGTTTGCTAGAAGGGAGAGAGAAGGACATAGGAGGAATGACCCGTGTGTTCGTAAATTCACTGCAGCCACAATTATTACACTACAAATAATTATGTTTTTACATCACCACGTTCGCACGGGTCTGCTCTCCGATTTAAGCCAAAGATCTAAGCTACATGTTTGATGTATACATTTTGTGTTAAGACCATAAATATCAACCCATATCTCTCTGCACTGTAACATTTAGTGAACCTGGGGCTGTTTCATGCTTAGCCTGTCAAAGTGGTGCAAAGTAACTAAGTATATTTACTCAAGTACTATACAATAATGTGCAGTGCTTACAATGCACAGTACAATTGTGAGGTACTTTTACTTTACTTTCCATTTTTGTTACTTCTACTCCACTATACAATTACATCATTTAATAACTTTAGTTACTTGTTACTTTGCAGATTGTATTATTAACACATTGAATGCCAATCGCGTAGATCTACGCGAACCTATTTAAAGCCGCAGCGTGCCAGTCGCGTAGATCTACGCGAACCGCCGATTCCCATTGAAAGTGCCCCAGGTGCACTTTCCGAATTTTTTTTATCCATTTCCGTTTCCGGTTTCCGGTCGGAAACAGAATTATTCGGGTTCCGGTTTTTTCGATCGTATCCGCTTCCTGTCTGGGATCCTGTTTAAAACTCGATTTTCTCGGTTGTTGTTTTTCTCCTCGCTGATCACTGTTTAACGTTGATCGGCTGTATCTTCAAGATGGCGGCTCGCATTTGGAAACTGTTTTCGCTGGCCGTTTCTCACGGATCCGCTGTGTGTTTAGAACCAAATGAACGCGCACTTTTAACTTATTTAGCGAGGTCTGTGGCGACATGAAAAAAACAAAAAAACAACAATAAAACGCTGGCACTGGTGAGTACATTATGAGATTAAACTCTGGCATGGAATGTGTTACAAAACATTTTATATAAAAATATATATTTTTACCAAACGCTTGGGCAAAAATGAAAGGAAACTGTGCTATTGCTAATAGCAGCGGCGGAATATTGTACAGTTGTTGTAGTCGTGGGAAAACGGTGCCGAAACACGTTGGCAGCACCGCTGGTGTAGCGACATTTTCCCGTCGCATCGCATGGTGTTCTGAGCTTGTACATCTTCTGTTTCTATTTTTAAAGAATATTTAAAGCTGCACTATTTAACTTTCCTCTTTTCCGGATTTGAACCCGGTTTCCTGCATAAGTGCTGACATTTTTACCATTGAGCTAATAGAGCCCTGCCTGCTTACTCGGTGGATAAATTGAATCTTGACCATCTAGCCAAAATTTGGTTCAGATCCTGTGTCTAGGTGAGACATGACCTTTGACACAATCTAAATGTCTCAACAGAAGAGCAGGGAGACAAAATACAACCACCCCAATTGTATAAGTTATATTGTATTAACATACTCTACCATGCAGATTGTATAAGTTATATTGTATTAACATACTCTACCATGCAGATTGTATAAGTTATATTGTATTAACATACTCTACCATGCAGATTGTATAAGTTATATTGTATTAACATACTCTACCATGCAGATTGTATAAGTTATATTGTATTAACATACTCTACCATGCAGATTGTATAAGTTATATTGTATTAACATACTCTACCATACAGATTGTATAAGTTATATTGTATTAACATACTCTACCATGCAGATTGTATAAGTTATATTGTATTAACATACTCTACCATACAGATTGTATAAGTTATATTGTATCAACATACTCTACCATACAGATTATATAAGTTATATTGTATTAACATACTCTACCATACAGATTGGACACAATTACATTTTATTCATAAAATAGTGCCACTTTAAAGTTTTAATATATTAATTATGGCCTATTTTGGCCATGTTTACATTATTTATGTTGATTATTTGTAGCAGTCATTGTCAGTTATTTCTTTGTATATTGAAGCTATGTCATTACTGCATATGCCCAGTTTAGATTTTGTTCATGGAGAACAATACAGAGCATTAATTTAAAAAATAAATAAATAACACCCTACTGTACATTTAAGGAGAGTGTACAAATGGAACCAAATGGATCCGTAGGGGTCCATTTTGGTTCCATTTGTACACTCTCTGAGCTACAAATGAATAAATGAATTCAAACTGACAAGTTGATAACCCTATTTTCTTACGAGCACTGTTGGGAATATTCACTAAAGCCCGCTGAATGGCTTACTGTAGTTCACCCAACGGTGAAGATTAAGAGATACAGAGGCTTAACAACCTGGTCTCATTTGAATTAGAAGTCTAAAAGCATGCAAGCACAGTATGAGTTTAAACCATTAAAACCGGGAAAGCATCATTTTAGATTTTAGCACAGTGGTTGGCTATTAAAAAATAGCAGATATACAAGCTCATAGCACGTCACTTCGTGCCGCGCTATGAGCTTGTAGATCTGCTATTTCTGAAAAATCGTGAACGTTTGTGTTTTTTTATTAACACATATTTTTGCTTCTGGGGGGTCCCTGGAACAAAACATTTTCAGGTGGGGGTCCGTGGCCAAATACATATAATTTTGGGGGTCCTTGACCTGAAATAGTTTGAGCACCACTGATATAGCAACATACGTTTTTTTCAGAAAACTGTTAGGATTTAGAAGAATTTAGAATCTGCCTCAGGTCTTTATGGGTTAAAGATTGAATTTCCAGGCGGGGATGAAATTCGGCTGCACCAAGACTAACGTAATCACATGTAACTCCGTCTCTGTCTCTCTTTAGAATTCACTAAAAACTTTGGTGTGAAAGCTGTGATGAAGTCCTCGGTCCTGCTCACCTGGGAAGTGCCGGAAATGTACAAATCTGAAGTGCCTTTCAAGGTGAGTGCAACCCCACATGGAAAATGGATAATAATAAATAATACAAATTATGATCAAATATAGTCAGCAGGTACTGTAGTAACACATGGGGATTATACTTGACATAAAAATGTTTGAGAACAAAACAGGAATATTACAGAACTCTTCTGTGGCCCTTCTCTGGGTTAGCACTGTGAAAAGAGTTAGTAACAGCTGTAGACAATACATATGTGTGGTAAATGTGTACTAACCATATATTAACAGGAATAGATATAGTCCAAGTGTCCATATTAGTAACAGCTGTAGACAATACATATGTGTGGTAAATGTGTACTAACCATATATTAACAGGAATAGATATAGTCCAAGTGTCCATAAACAATCTAACCCCAGTAGTGATGGAAAAAGTACTCAAATGTTTTACTTCAGTAAAAGTATCAAAACTGCAATGTAAAAGTACCCTGTTACAAGTAAAAGTCCCGAATTAAAAATGTATTTGAGTACAAGTACAAAAGTATTGGTATCAAAATGTACTTAAAGTACCAAAAGTAAAAGAAAATAGCAGATCTACAAGCTCACAATGCATCACGATGCGACGCGTTGTGAGCTTGTAGATCGGCTATTTTCAAATAGCCTAGGTATAAAATAGGGCTAAAATGGTTAATGTATGTTCCATAATATCATAATTTATATCTGCAAAGTAACTAGTAACTCAAGTTTTCAAATAATTGTAGTGGAGTAAAAGCACAATATTTACCTCTCAGGTGTAGTGGAGTAGAAGTATATAGTATAGACAATTGGAAATACTCCAGTAAAGTAAAAGTACCTCAAAATTGTACTTAAGTACAGTTCTTGAGTAAATGTACTTAGTTACTTTACACCGCAGACCCCCGGTAGTGTGGGTAGAAATGAACAGTCAGTGGATAGGGAGAAATATACACAATGAAATCAGTTTTGAACAGTATGTACAGTAAATGTTATTGTGATTGACAAGAATTGCTATTTAAAAGTAGATTGAATATATTTGCAGTACTACTAACCAGTGGTGTAAAGCAACTATTCATTATTAGTATTTCCAATATTCAGTACTTTTACTTCTACTTCACTACGTCTCAGAGGAAAATATTATACTTTTACTCCACTACAAATATTTGAAAACTTTAGTTACTAGTTACTTTGGCAATATACATTATTACTTTATAAAACATGCATTAACCACTTTTAGCCCTATTTTATACGTAGGCTATTTGAAAATAGCCGATCTACAACCCGTCGCATCACGACGTGTTGTGAGCTTGTAGCTTGTAGCTTGTAGCTTGAGCTTGAGCTTGAGCTTGAGCTTGAGCTTGAGCTTGAGCTTGAGCTTGAGCTTGAGCTTGAGCTTGGGCTTGAGCTTGTACTGTAGCTTGAGCTTGTAGCTTGTAGATCTGCTATTTTCAAACTAGTGCATTAACATTTTTAGTACTTCAACTTTTGGTACTTTAAGTATATGCCAATACTTTTGTACTTTTACTCAAGTAACATTTTGAACACAGGCCTTTTACTTGAAACAGAGTTTTTTTTTAATGTTGTGGTATTGCTACTTTAACTTCAGTAAAATATCTGACCTATCTAACCCACCCTATAATACATAAATTCCAAGTCCAACCTTCATCAACTGATGCTGTTTTTCTCCTGGCCAACAGCTTCACGTGTCCCTGATTCCCAGTCTTCCTTTGACACTGTGTGGCGTAGAAATTATACACACTTGACATCATGCAGAGTAAATATAGAGCTGTCCCCGATTCACAATTTCCATGGTGTAATTGGAATCGGAGGCATATTAACACATTACGACCGGAAACGCATCTGTGTAACCACTTTGACCATTATTTTATACTTTGGCTATTCAAAAATAACAGATCTACAAGCTCATGAGCTATGAGCTTGTAGATCTGCTATTATTGGAAAATAAATTGTGAAAATGTGCGCAAATCTTTAATATATATACATTTTTAACTCATATCTTTGCTTCCGGGAGTCCCTGGTAACAAGATATTTTGAGATGGGGGTCTGCGGACAAATTCACATCCTTTTGGGGGTCCTTGACATGAAAAAAAGTACTGTTATTATAGCAACATGATTTTTTTTTCTAAAAATATAACTGTTTAGACGACCTTTGTAGAATCCCGAGAAGCAAAGATTTTAGTTAAAAATGTTCACTTTAAAAAACAAACAAATTATATATTTTAACATAAGATTTGCACACATTTTCAAAAACAAAATAGCAGATCTACAAGCTCTTAGCGCGGCACCGAGTGATGCGCCATGAGCTTGCAGATCTGCTAACCCTGACCCTTTTTTTTTAATAGCCCAAAGTATAAAATAATGGTTATAGCAACAAAAAAAAACATCTAAAATGAAACACAGTATGCGTTCCTGGTCTAAATGGATTAACACATGTTGAGCATTTAAAATCAATAAATCCAAAACGGCATGTGACGGCACACAGCTTAATTCAATTGCTGACAATGTATTAGATAAGCGGATTTAGAGTGTGTGTCACCATAGAGTTCTGTAAGCCAGCATAAGATCACATGAGTCACCATAACTGGGAAACGAGGTCAGAAGAGAAGATGCATTTTATAGGTCACAACCCAGTGGTTTTTATGTTGTCAACGTTTTTTAATCCAACCATTCTCGTTTTAGTTCCCACCAGTGGTGTGAAGTAACTAAGTACATTTACTCAAGTACTGTACTTAAGTACACATTTTGAGGTATTTCTACTTTAGTGGAGTATTTCCAATTTTCAATACTTTTACCTCTACTCCACTACACCTCAGAGGCAAATATTGTACTTTTACTCCACTACAATTGCTTGAAAACTTGAGTTACTTGTTACTTTGTAGATTTGATTATTATTGCAAAACATATTAACCACTTCAGCCCTATATATACATTTCGGCCATTTGAAAATAGCAGATCTACAAGCTCACAATGCGCATTGTGAGCTTGTAGATCTGCTATTTCCAAAAGATTACATCTGAAAACTTGTGAAATGGGATATTCTGCATAATGAGTACTTTCTACTTTTGGTACTTTAAGTACATTTTGATACAAATACTTTTGAACTATTACTCAAGTATATGTTTTATTCTGGACTTTCACTTGTAACAGAGTATTTCTACATTGCAGTATTGATACTTTTACTTAAGTAACACATTTGAGTACTTTTTCCACCACTGGTTCCCACCAGTGTCAAGGCAGCTTCAATAGAACATTTATTTAGTGTAGAAACTTAACAAATAAGAGCCGCTCTGTGACTTGTCGTTATAGGATTTATTTTGAAATCCACCTGCTTCTAGTGTTAGGGAGTACTGGACCGTTGTGGCCCACTTTCACCCACAATGTGACACGTTGTGAGATCGGCTATTTTCACTATACTAGAGGTTGGGACCCTCGCATCTACGTCACACCACCGATACGACCAATATGTCTGAGTCATAGTGTCGGAGGCATTGTCAGAGTAGGCTACCCGTTGTGCCCGTCTGTCTTTGTCCCTTTTCTGTCCATATATGGAGATCTCCGTGTCTGTCTGTCAACCTACCTGTGTCCCGTTTATGCAGTGGTGTAAAGTAACTAAGTACATTTACTCAAGTGCTGTACTTAAGTACAATTTTGAGGTACTTTTACTTTACTGGAGTAATGCAAATTTTCTGTACTTTTACTTCTACTCCACTACATCTCAAAGGCAAATATTGTACTTTTACTCCAATACAAGTATTTGAAAGTTTTAGTTACTAGTTACTTTGCAGATAGAAATGATTACAGTATAAAACATACATTAACCATTTTAGCCCTATTTTATACTGTGGCTACTTGAAAATAGCCGATCTACAAGCTTGTAGAACAATGACTTCCCCATTACCATGCTAACGTATTAGGAATAGAAAGCCTGCAGTTATTAGCTTGGATTCCTCATCGATGGTGTCACTGGTGGGCAGGTTTCTGAACTGTCCACAGCCCTCCTGACACAGACCGAGTTGACAAAATGGTGCCATTAATGTAATAAGCCTAAAGGTCCTTACACACCGGGGCGATTTTTTTCATGCGAATAATACGTTTTTTTTAAAAACCTTATAAAGTCAATGCAAGCTTCCACACCAGTTTCGCGGAGCGAAAAAAGCGTCTTTTAATTATTCGGAACGAGTCCGAATTGTGCGTATACTCGCATATTCGCCGGTGTGTAACCGCCTTTAGACCAATTTGAAGATAGGTTGAAAATGGGTGAAGTCATCATTTAACCCATTAAGACCGGGAACGCATCTGTGCCATTTTTAGATTTCTTTGGCTATTAAAAAAATAGCAGATATACAAGCTCATAGCGCGGCACAGAGTGCCGCGCTATAAGCTTGTAGATCTGCTATTTTTTTTTAAATCATGAAAATGTGTGCAAATCTTTGAATATATATATTTTTAAAGCAAACATTTCAACTCAAATCTTTGCTTCTGGTGGATTCTACAAATGTCTTCTAAATCCTAAATGTTGCTATAATCAGTGGTTCTCAAACTTTTTCATGACCATCCAAAATGATATGTATTTGACCGCGGACCCCCATCTCAAAATAGCTTCGTTCCAGGTACCCCCCAGAAGCAAAGATTTGAGTTAAAAATGCTTTAAAAAATATATATATTCAAAGATTTGCACAAATTCGATTTTCGATTTTTCAAAAATAGTAGATATACAAGCTCATATATCTGCTATCTTTGAATAGCCAAAGAAATCTTAAAATGACACAGATGCGTTCCCGGTCTTAATGGGCTAAATAAAGCACGCAAGTAAATGTACTTAATAACTGTCCACACCTTTGTGTTCAAGATCCTGTACAACCATCAGAGTGTGGAGGTGGCAGGCGACCTCAAGAGGGCGCTCATCGGCGGCCTGCGGCCGGACACGGACTATTCCTTTGTGCTGATGAGTCGGGGGAACAGCGCGGGCGGGCTGCAGCAGCAGGTGTCCATCCGGACCGCTCCAGACCTGCTGGACAGCAAGCCTCTCGTCCAGGCCGTCCAGCACAGCGCCGACGACGGGGTCATCAGGGTCACCCTCACGCTGCCCGGGGTCACCGGCAGCGAGCGCGTCAGGTCAGGGAGGGGCTGTTTTCTTAGTGATTATTCTATAGGGCATACATGGGCAATTGGCCGCCCGGGGGCCACATGCGGCCCCCATCTTCACTTATTGCGGCCCGCAGGTTAATATGGGAATACTGATATATTATTGATTTCAGCTGTTCCAATTCCAAACATGCAAACATGACCTGCTTTAATTACTTCAGTCTATATTATAGTAGCTTAATCACTAGTATTAAAATTCTATTGTCTTTTTTATGTCCAATGTATTTATATTTAAGTTCATAAAGTTAAAGGTAGGGTAAGTGATTTACTTTAGTTAGAATAAGTGTTAAAGTAATACTAGGTAACGTTTTCAACAAAACTAAAGTTAAATTGTATATCTTTTGCGAGTGGCAAAAGTTTCACAACACCCACTCCGTGAATTTCACCCCCGGAAGCCTTTTATTTATATATTTTCTATTGAACGTGTACGGGGGGGACTTTCCCGGGAAAATTACGTTCCTGGCCAACGTCATGACGTCGTGGCCGACGTCCTCAGGAACTACCGCAACGGTTTCCTGTTTGGCCAGGAACTACCGCGCTATTAACAAAAAGGAACCTCACGCTGATTTTAAGATAATGTAGGATTGGAAGATCGAAAAAGAACAGAAAAAGAAAGCACAGCTCATGGTAACTAATGCTCCACTGGCTAAGAGAAACGATCCGTAGATAGTATAAAACAATTAAAAGATCGCTTTTTGAAACGCTTCCGGCTTCCGGTGAAAACGAATGGAATTCTGGGTAATCGAGGATTACGGAAATTGTATGCAGTGACGGTAGTGACCAGCAGAGGTTGCTAAAAATCGTTAGTTGTGAATTTGCATTGTACAACTTTAAATAGCTCTATATTCTGATAGTACTCATTGCTTCAGAGTGTTTGTTCAGTAAAAGGAGTCTCCCATGTCTCTCCAGCTCTTTATTAAACAGAAAATGCATTTTCAGTGCTCTCTCCTGAGTGGCTTAAACTTTGTCACCTACCTGAAAATGTACTATATTATGTTTACTAAAGAGTTGGATAGACCCCTGTGACCGAACAAACGCTCTGTAGCAATGATTACTAGCAGAATATAGTACTTTAAAGAGGTGGTGCCATGGTTTTGCACTTTTTCTGTTTTTCATGTGTCTATGAGGTTGATAGAACTTCATTAAGCCTTCATTAAGTGGTGTTTTTATGGTGTTTTATGTCTTCTCTGACTATTTTGAGTTTCTTCCTAGAGGCTGAAACCTTGAGGGTCAAACGTGCCAATAGAAAAACAGCACTTTAATGACACAGTAAAATGATACCCTCCCCCTCATTATCATAACACAACAGGTGTGGGCATGAGGAGGAGGAGGGACTAGGACAGGTGGGTGGTGCTAAGGTGGTGGAGGAGGTGCTAAGTTGAGAACCAGGTATACTTAATGAACTGGAGGAAAAAAATCACTGAAAATCACGGCACCCCGTCTTTAACCTTTTTTAACAAAAAATATATTAACAAAAAATATCACTTACCCTACCTTTAACATAAGTATAACTAAATGCATTTGAAATTAAATAAAAATGTAACTTTTCAGGATTCCAATTAAAAATTAGCAAAAAAAAAAAATCTAAAGCAGCAAAAATAGCCGATCTACAAGCTCAAAACGCACCGCACTGCGACCCGTTTTGAGCTTGTAGATTGGCTATTTTTGCTGCTTTCGTGTGACATAGACTGGCGAAAAAAGTAAAAATACGGAGAGACAGTATGCATTGTGGCCCTCTGGAGTGAGTGTGGAAATATAGTGGCCCTCTCCATCATCAAAGTTGCGCACCCCTGCTATAGGGCGTAGCAGTGGCGGCCATTTTCTGCTTCCAAACGATCAAGACCCCATTTATTTTTCCCATAGCGATTTCCTAAAATATTTATATCAATTAATTTAAGCCTAGAATCAAGTCATCCAGGATCCTGGTGATTCATGACCATAACACGTTTGATTCTGTGATTTTTCTTTTTTTGAAAACTGCCAAATAAAGGGTAATTAAATATTCAAAAATGTTTTTTTTCACTAATCAAAACGTTTTATGGTCATGAATCACCAGGATTGGCTTGATTCTAGGCTTAAATTAATTGATATAAATATTTTTGGAAATCGCTATGGGAAAAATGTATGGGGTCTGGATCGATGGAACCAGAAAATGGCCGCCACTGCTATGCCCTATTGATTTATTGATTAATCGAATAGCAGTGGTGGAAAAAGTATGAAACAAATGTTTTACCTAAGTAAAAGTATCAATACTGCAATGTAAAAGTACTCTGTTACAAGTAAAAGTCCGGAATTATAAATTTACTTGAGTAAAAGTACAAAAGTTTTGGTATCAAAAGTAAAATAACTAAAATGTTTGAACATAGTAGATCTACAAGCTCTCAATGCGTCGCGATGTGACACAATGTGACACTTTGACTTTGTTAGCTTGTAGATCTGCTATTTTCAAATAGCCAGGTATAAAATAGGGCTAAAGTGGTTATTGTACAGTATGTTTCATAATGTATATCTGCAAAGTAACTAGTAACTAAAGTTTTCAAATACGGTAAGTATAGTGGAGTAAAAGTACAATATTTGCCTCTGAGATGTAGTGGAGTAGAGGTAAAAGTATAGACAATTGAAAATACTCTAGTACAGTAAAAGTACCTCAAAATTGTACTTAAGTACAGTACTTGAGTAAATGTACTTAGCTACTTTACACCACTATCGATTTTTTTTAAATTGTGTATAATTGACAACATTACTTTGTCTGACTAACCACTTAAAGGAACTCTTCACCAATTTCCAACCTTATCTTCATTTAGTTTGTACTCACTAATGTTCATTATAAGATAACACAATTTTTGTGTATTTACTCTGCATCTGTGAGCTGTGAGCTATTTTACTGAACCTTTGAAAAATCATGGAATCTTCTCCGTGACCTCCATCCTCACGGAGATCGGCTCATTACACGCACGGGGGGTGTCGTGGTATAGGAAAATATATATATCTGCACAGGCTAATCCATTGCACAGCCGTTTCAATAGGGTTGCCAACCGTCCCGTATTTGCCGGGAGGCCCCGTATTTGAGGCAAAAGAGGCGTGTCCCGTACGGGACATAGTTTGTCCCGGACTCCCGGGTAAAGGGGGAAAAAAAAAAATCTGCAGTGTGTCTGCCTGCGTGCCTGTGTGTTTGTGTGCTGTATGCGAAGGGCACTAGGACCCTGGGGGTGCCGCTCGCGCGTGTGTGTATGTGTGTGTGTGTGTGTGTGTGTGTGCGTGTGTGCGTGCTTGTGTGAGATTTCCTCATTTACGTGTGAGGAGATATGTGCGCTGTACGGTCGTGCGGTGGAAGAGAGAGCCCCGGCCCTTCTAAAAAGAAAATACTTTGTTCTTAAAAACAAACAGTGGGAAGAACAACTGTGTTAAGTCCATGAGTGGAGATGTGTCAGAGCCTTTTGAATCTGCACCTTATTGTGTCAGACGGTCTGTAGTTGGACTAGAGCTACATAACATGCTGGCACAGACATGCTCAAGCGCCGGGCGAAACAAAATAAGGTGCATCTGTCGTATATGATGAGGCATTAAACTGCGTGTTATCAGGCCCGTTGGTGGTAATAATGAAGAGGAGAAGAAGAGAGACGTCAGGTTTCCAAGTTCCATGTTCTTTTTTTTTTACTTAAATTTTTTATCCCGCGATTTTTGTAACCCATTTTTTTCACCCGGTGCCAATTTCCTAAGTGATCCTGGGCACTACACCAGCCCTACACCAGTATTACACCTGTCACCCCACAGTAGGGAGGCCAGGGCCGAGCTCATGCTTCCTTCAGGCATGAGAGCCAACTGACCTTCTTGTCACCTGACAGGGGGGAGTTTCCCTGGTTGGACGTAGCGCGTGGAAGGAACACGTTATTCCAACCAGTTCTATTCCCCTCCATCAGGCGCCCCGGCTGTCATGGGGGAGGCGGTATAGTGACCAGGATTACTACATGTTTTTGTGAGGGTATTAACTACCCTAGGAGACACGGGGAGAACATGCAAACTCCACACAGAGTAGGCCCTTTCGACAAAGTTCCATGTTCATTCATTTATTCAGCATTCAACGACAACAGCATAGCAGAAGCAGCCAGGAGCCGAGGCTCCCTGCGGCCTGACGGCCTGGCAGTACTAGTCTCAAGCAGTGTTGGAATAGTTACTACAACATAGTAATATGTTACTTATTACATATTACTTGTTTAAAAAGTAATGTAGTTACTTTACTTATTACTCCCTGCCAAAAGTAACTAGTTACTTATTACTTAGTTACTTTTTTTTTCTCGCCCCCAGTAATTGCATCCTTTCTCCCCAAAAGTCTGACTTTGCATTTTCAACATTAGCAGTTGTTTTTTTTCTCTTTTCTGCAGCCTACATTGTAAAATCCTCATTGTTGATTTAACTCTGAAAAGTGTTCTGTACACATGACGGGTCCATTTGTACACTCATTTCAATTATATTAACACTAAGACTTTTACTGTGTATGAATTCATAACTTACAGACTAAATGAAAACCATTTGACTATGAATTGAATACTAAGGACCTCAATGGAAACAAGACCGCAAGGACTTTTTTGGAAGTATTTTAAATGTATTTCATGTATTTTTTGCCTAAAAAAATATTCAAATTCAAACACCTGGGCTCAAACAGATAATGACTCATCATGAGACACAATCTTTGAACAACTTCTGTTGTTTATTAAAAAAAATGTATTCTAATAAAATACAAAAATAAAAAGGCTCCCATAGCAACACGATTCAATCTCGACTAGCGAGACTTCTGTTTTATTTATTTTTATTTTTATTTTGTGCATAGTGTTCTGTCACTATGAACGTCAGATCTCACAAAAAAAAAAGAAAAAAAAGCTATTAAAATATGTGATCTAACCTAAGGCCTATCCGCGCTCAATATATATATATATATATATTGAAAATAGCCAACCTACAAGCTTACGGCGCGTCTTCATTGGTTAACAAGTCGCTTATAATAAGCAGACATGGCAACACTATTTGATCCGGTTTAAGGCCCGCCCTTCCGCAGCTGATAATTCACACATAGACAAGTGCGCAACGTTTCCGTATCCGCTCTAGACCGGATCAGCAAGCAGCCTGCATAGCAACTGGATCCCAACCAGTCTACCATTATATCAATTGACCAAAAACAACACAGGATCAAATAAACACACTCAAACCCAGAGTACCACCAAGGCTCGTGAAAAAAAGTAATAAATTACTTTTTGAAAAAAAGTAAAGGTAATAATATTACTCAAAACGTGAAAGTAATTAGTTACGTTACTAGTTACTGGGAAAAAGTAATAATATTACTTTAAGTTACATATTACTTTAGTTACTTTCCAACACTGGTCTCAAGTCACATTTCAGTTCACTTTTATGCACTGTATTTCACATTTACATTAGAACACAGGCGGATGGGGTGTCAGAGAATCCCCCCAGCTTTTGACCAACTTCTTTTGATCAGTCACTCTGAATGCCAGGAAGCCTAGACCTGATGTCTCCAGGTCAACAAAAGGCAATGTCACAGCTAAGCAGAGTCCCTGAATAGTCAACAACACATTATTATCCTGACTTTAGCAAGGTTACTTCTATCTGATTTTACTTGCACACTGTCATAAAATATAAGCCAATTTACCACACTATTCCCCCCACGGAAGACTTTAACGTCTTTCGCAACCAGGTATATTGAATAAAACAGTTTGCAAGAAAAACATCAAAAAATATCACTCCCACTTACACCCCCCAAGACCAATGACTGGAAGTTTAAACAAAAGGACATTCAGGAAGAATTAACATCAAACATCACATCAGACAGAACAACTTAGATACAGGAATCGAAATTACACAGTAGTCATACAGTGATTTACATCAATTTTCAAAATAAAAATAGACAAACTGTTTCACAAAATCAAGCAAGAATATCAGTATTTAGTAACGGATCGACTAACAGCTGACGCGTGTGTCATGGATCACATGACTTTCGACTGACACAGAAGGCAAAGACTGGAACTATTTAAAAATCTTAAAAAAAAAAAAAGCTTAAAAATATAAAACAACTCAGAAAATCTTATTCAGAGAAAATACATCAATATGCTCACGTCGCATCAAAATGCATTTCCCTTCCAATTAGTGCACAGGTCTCTCTGTTAACCTTAAACTCTAGGATAAAATATTACACAGCAAACAAACTTTGAAAGCTGACAGAATACAGTTGAAATATAAATCACACTAAACGATGCACTGCTCCCTACCAGATGTCCCCCCACGCCGAGCCACCAAACTTGTAACCAGGTTCTGATCATTTATTCAACGACCATTTAATTACACACGATAACTACCAACGGAGGTGCCTACATTGATAACAGAAGACAGTGTTTCTTCAATGAAATAATAAAACACAAAGTAAACTCACATTAAATACAAGAGACCAGAGAGTGAAACAACTAAATCCTCACGTCACACTTTTACGCACGGCAACAAAAACAACGCTCCGTAGTTTAAACCACTTTATCACCAAAAATACAACCTCCCGTCCTGAATGTTCAGTGTTCCATCCGATAATGCTGCTGTTGTCGCCTCTATCTCATTGTCCACGCACGTCAGCAGAAAAGCTGAGCGCAGTTCCAGGTGATATCATTGTCTTCCAACCAAAAGATAGCCGCTCCATTCTTACACCACCTCCCCCCACGGATAACTTCGACACAGAAAGTTTTCCGCCCCGCCGTCTCCACAGCCAAGCGCACCATGAGAAGAGTAGAGCAGTGGAGTTGTGTAGCCATCTGAGACCTGGTCATGAGCGGTCGTAGTCATCACAGCGTCGCCGCCGCTGCGAGGTCCTTCATCATAGTAGAAACCCAGGTCGCGCTGACGTCCCCACGGCTTGCTCCGCGGTGGTCCCCCTCGTCGTAGGAAGACTCCCATGGATTCGATTCTCCTCACAGCCAGCCCACCTCAAAATACACAGGTCCTTCTCTAAAGCGCCTTCGGAAAGGAAAGCAACAATAGCCGCTGGATCGCCAAATGTCGTATATGATGAGGCATTAAACTGCGTGTTATCAGGCCCGTTGGTGGTAATAATGAAGAGGAGAAGAAGAGACGTCAGGACCATGTTTCCAACTCATTCATTTATTCCATAAAGACCACAATAAGCAGCATCTTAACAGCATAGCAGAGAGAGCCAGGAGCCGCAGCTCCCTGCAGCCTGACGGCCTGGCAGTAGGCCTACTAGTCTCAAGTCACATTTCAGTTCACTTTTATGCACTGTATTTCACATTTACATTAGAACACAGGCGGATGGGGTGTCAGAGAATCCCCCCAGCTGTTGACCAACTTCTTTTGATCAGTCCCTCTGAATGCCAGGAAGCCTAGACCTGATGTCTCCAGGTCAACAAAAGGCAATGTCACAGCTAAGCAGAGTCCCTGAATAGTCAACAACACATTATTATCCTGACTTTAGCAAGGTTACTTCTATCTGATTTTACTTGCACACTGTCATAAAATATAAGCCAATTTACCACACATCTAACATTGCTCTACCGAAAATAAGTTGCTGCATGTGAGGTTACGTTAATATATCATACTAGCTTATAGTTAGTTAGACACGGACGGGGCTGCAACAGCATGGACTGCACTAACAAGCTGAACAGTGCAAGGTTTAATGATTCAAATACTGCAAAGAAAATCCAATGCTGAGATGAAAATAGCGCTGGGAAAATGGTTGGTTGAAGGATAACATTAAGTCTAATAATGATGTACAGTGCATGTTCACATCATGTATACTTTTCATTACTTAATACCTAGTTTCAAATATATATATTTTTTTAACATTTTGGACAAAATAGCCAATTGTACATCGAGGTGCCCAGATGTCCCTAGTGCCCGCCTATCCTGTATCCGATTTGAACATGCTGATGTACAATGTGATGTAGTAGCCTAATGCAGGTAAGACCATTGTGTTTGTATTGTGTTATAGGTATGCAAATTTCGAACCCTAGGGGCTGGCTCCCCCAAAATAATTAAATAACATAACCCTAACCTAACCCTAAAACCGAAATAAAGTAACAAAAAAACGAATCCGCCCCAAACGGTACTGATTCCCCTATCTGGCTTCCTTTTAATGAATTCACTTAGGGTGGGCGGGCACAGACCATGTAGGGTCTTGTATATGACCCCATCCTGTTTGAAAATGTTGAAGTTGTCAAAGCTAAAAGAATTGAGCCTCCGGAGGATGTTACAATGATGATATGAGTGAGGCTTCCTGTCAAACACTTTGAGCGCACTCTTGTAGAGCTGTTCAATGGGTTTGAGAATCGTCACGACTGTGCAAGACCAGTTTGTAAAACAGTACTCAATGTGTGATAGGATCATACAGTGAAGATACGATCTGGCAGCACCGACTGTGAGGAAGGGTCTAATTTGTTTACAATTTTTAAGGTTGAATTTAATCGTATTTGTGACTTTCTTCACATTTTTTTTTAAAGTTAGGGTTGAGTCTAATATGACTCAGAGGTACTTGAACTCTGGGACAAGTTCAAGTTCCTCCCCACCCAAAAACACATGTGAGGACTCTAACACAACTGGTCTTTTGGAGAAGGCCATGCAGACTGTCTTTTTGGCATTCAAGAGCAGACATGAGTCTATAAGCCAGTCTTGTATACTTGTCAGAGCTGAGGTTAAGATTATTGACACATCTGCATAGCTTTTACCATGGGCAAGCACAACAGCATCATCTGCATACATCTGGACATGTAGATTATTACATACTTCAGGTAGGTCATTTATGTACAGTGAGAACAGAATTGGACATAGTATTGAGCCCTGGGGGACACCGACCGAACAGGTGTGGTAGGGAGATTTAACACTGTTGACACTTACACACTGTTTTCTGGTGGATAGATAGGAACTAAACCATTTTATAGCTTCTGGAGAAAAATGTAAATGTCTTAATTTGGACAGGAGGACCCGGTGACAGACAGTGTCGAACGCCTTCTTGAAGTCCAGGAACACCGCCATTGCACAGGGAGCTCTGTTCAAAACACACCTACATTTTTCTATGAACAGGCAGTTTGCTGACTCAGTGGAGTGGAAGGCCCGAAACCCAAACTGCATGAGATGCAGTGGGGTGTGGCCTTTGTCTAGATGTTTGATGATAGACTTGACAATCCACTTTTCAGCCACCTTTGATATAACTGGTAGGATGCTTATGGGTCTATAGTTTGATATGTCAGTTTTAGCGCCAGATTTGTAGATTGGTGTTATCACAGCAACTTTCCATTGAGGAGGAACAGTGCGTTGTCTGATGGACAGATTTACCAGATGTGTGATAGATGCCACCAGAGATTCAGCATTTGTTTTTAAAAAGTTTGTATCGAGCCCATAGGCATCCTTGGCTTTGGATGCTTTCAGTGATCTGATGATATTTGCCAACTCGGTTTCCGTAATTTCCTCCAGGTTAAAGATGGGGAGGTCTTTTTGGACAGGGCGGGGTACAAACTTTGAGGGTTTAAACATTTGTGTGATTTCTCTAACAGAGTTTAGAAAAAACATAATTAGGTTACTAGCAAGGGTTTGGGGATCTTTCACCAGGGTGTTGTCTATTTTTAGTTCTAAATATTGTTGTTTTGTTTGTAATATTTCCCTGTCAGTTTGTTAATGCACTCCCAGACTTGTTTTCCATTTCCTTTAGCACTCTCTATGATATAGATATAAAATGTAGCTTTAGCCTTCCTTAGGAATTGGGTGACTTGGTTTCGTGTATGGGCAAATTTCTGCCTATCAGTTGTTAAACCAGACTTTAATGACCAAAATGTATAAAGGGCTGATGTGATTAATGTATGTTTTGTAATAATAATCAAAATCTACAAACTAGTAACTAAAGTTTTCAAATAATTGAAGTGGAGTAAAAGTATAATATTTGCCTCTGAGATGTAATGGAGTAGAAGTAATGTTCTCTCATGTACAGTAGCTTACACAATTATAAAGGACAGGAAACAATAATATATGAATTGTCTATCCTGTGCTCCCGTCAGTCTGCGTTACATGAACCACTTTCATTCAAAAATAATCAAAGACGAGTCCAGGATGATGTCCATTTATGATTAAGTGTTTTGATGTGTTTATCTGATTAACATAAAAAACGAACACTCTCACACACGCTCTCTCTCACACACGCTCTCTCTCACACACGCTCTCTCACTCTCTCTCTCACGCACGCACGCACGCACACACGCACGCACGCACGCACACCACTGAAAGTCCGCAACAGCCTGCCAACTCTGAAGCTAAATTCTATCATTTAGAAAGGAAAATAATCATCACCACTTCCCCCGTTTCTGACATATTCTGTTGATACATACCTTGAGCCGAGGCCAAGGGCTAGAGCCGGGGTCTTCAACGTTATCAGGCCAAGGACCCCTTAGCTGAGAGAGAGATGAAGCAGGGACCCCCTCTATATTTTATTAAATTCTGATAAACTGTTGCTGCTCTTTTTTCCCTCTACACACCTATACGTTTTTGCCAAACAAATAGCCGATCTACAAGCTCACGTGAGCTTTACTTGTAGATCGTCTATTTTTGGCTAAAGTTCTCCTCAGAGATGATGGGGGGGGGGGGGAGTGCGCAGCCCCCCACATATCATTTTGGGGGTCCTTGACATGAAAAAGTTTGACAACCACCGTAATGAATGTGTTACTTTCGACCCAAGAGTGACGCGCACAAGTAGCGAAAATAGCTCAAAGCACGTCGCGATGTGACCCGTTGTGAGCTTGTAGGTCTGCTATTTTCGCTATTAAAGAAAAGGTTTTGAAAGTGAATGTGGTTACTTGTGTTTGGGTTTTATAAGCAATGTATCAAAGAAAAGTATTCACAAGAACTTGTGACTAAATAACACATTGGATCCTTTGGAACAGGATTTTGGGGGTCCCCAAATTATGTTGGGGGTCCCCAGATGATTATAGGTTAATGTGTAATATTGTTTTCTCACTCAACAGTAAACAAACCAACATGTACAGGCCAGTATCTGCACATTTCTAAAGTGACAATTAAGGACTTTTAAGACCTTTTTATACCAAATTGTCAAATATTACATAAGAAAGAAAATATTGTGAAAACAAGCTTGCAGTTCGGCTATTTTCACTGTGGAACCGAATCAAACTTCAAGTTTTTGTCAGGGTGGGGCTCCCCAGTTCAAATATGATTATTTTGGGGGGTCTCGGCATGGACAGTTTGGGACCCTTGCTTTGGAACCCAGGTTAATATAAATGTTTACATTTCCTGAAAAGTATGGTGTATGTTTTGGACATACAAGGTTTCTAGAGTGTTTTCACTGATGAAACCTCCCACCAGTCAAACTGTATTAAGTACAGCCGTGGGTGGCTGATAACAACCAATGGCTAAACTGGTTCCATCTGTACACTCGCAGAGTTAAATAACGACAAAGGAAATGGGGTATGACATGGGGGGTTTATCTAATGTAGTGGTTCTCCAAAGTGGGGTCCAGGGACCGCCAGGGGTCCTTGAGAAGGTTTGCACGGGGTCCCCAGCAAAATGTGTTAAAATAGCATCAAAATCATTTTAACCGCTTTAACTCTATATACATAGACTATTTGAAAAAAGCTGATCTACAAGCTCACAACACATTGGCACGTTGTGAGCTTGCAGATATGCAGATCTGCTAGCACTCACCTCTTCAGTCTCCACCTCACCCCCTAGCATCACCTCTTCAGTCTCCACCTCACCCCCTAGCATTACCTCTTCAGTCTCCACCTCACCCCTAGCATCACCTGTTCAGACTCCACCTCACCCCTAGCACTCACCTCACCTCTTCAGTCTCCACCTCATCACCCCCTAGCACTCACCTCTTCAGACTCCACCTCACCCCTTAGCACTCACCGTGTCAGGTACCTGAGCTTCGAGTGGAAACGTGCTAAATAAATTCACAATTTTGGGGAGCATTTAAAACTGTGTGTTGTTTATATACTGTTTGTCTGACCATTTAGATGTTTAGCATATGTTGTTTAGGCTGATGCTAGGTTTGAATTTTAGCCAAAGTGAAAGAAAACAATTGTCCCTAAGAGTGTCATTTGTACCCTGTCAGGGACCATGTCCAAAGTCTCTTATGTGTGGAGGAGGCCTTTGGATTTCATGTCCAGAGTGCTCGCAAGGAGCATTTATTGATGCCTGCAATGGTCAAACCTATCAACCGTTTATGTACTCGAATGTGCTGTCATCTCATCTGTGTTATTAGCACAAATATCGTAGCTGAAACAGCATAAACATGGACATCTCATGGTTGTAGCGGTTCAACGTCTGGTCATAAATGAGTGGGTTGTCAGACACAGTTAGGGACATGAAACGTGACATTGATGCAGCAGAGATCCTCTCCAAATGTGAACTATTTTCAGCTTGAAGCGCACAGGGAACTCCACTAAACATATACACACCTAGAGTGCTGAAGCGCGATTCTCAGCGCTGAAGACGAGCGCTCCAGCAAGTCTTGACCATAGAAATGTATGACAGAAAGACATTGGCAGTTCATAAGCTTTCGGTTGACATGAGTTCAATGGGCGCCATGTCACATTGTTCCGACCTTCCCAATTTAACAAACCCTAACCCTAACCTCACGTTTGTCGGAGTGGTGTAAAGTCACTAAGTACATTTACTTAAGTACTGTACTTGAGTACAATTTTGAGGTATTTGTACTTTACATGAGTATTTCCAATTTCCAATACTTTTACTTCTGCTCCACTACATTTTGGGTCCAAATATTGTACTTTTACTCCACTACATTTATTTGAAAACTTTAGTTACTTTGTAGATTTTGATTATTATTATGAAACATACATTAACCCCTTCAGCCCTATTTAAACTTAATAAGTTTAATAAGGAAAATAGCCGCTAAGCTCACAATGCGTTGCGATGCGACGCATTGTGAGCTTGTAGATCAGCTATTTTCAAAAGATGTTTATATTTGAAAACTTTTAAAATGGGACTTTCTGCATAATGAGTACTTTCTACTTATGGTACTTTAAGCACATTTTGATACCAACACTTTTATACTTTTACTTTTTGAATTCCGGACTTTTTACTCATAACAGAGTGGCCCTCATTTATCAACGCGGTGCAGCCCAAATAATGGGCGTACGGCGAGATCACTGCACCTTTCGGCATTTTCAATATATCCTGATGTTGGATTCATCCTACCGTAGGCTGAGATCTCACGTCTGGTAGAGACCAGTTGTTGACGTTGGCTGCACCCGTTTATTCCATCCTAGACCTGCAGATCAGCATTGTCTGACTGTCTGACAGGCATCTGGACTCATCTACACTAATAAATAATCCCTGTGAAAATATAACATTTTATAAAGTAATTTAAACAAACTGCTTTTGCTTTAACAGTCATTCAGATAAGATTGTAGATCTGGCTGCATTGAAAATAGCAGATATACAAGCTCACAAGCCAGCGTCGCATCGCGAGCTTGTAGATCTGCTATTTTCAAAATATACGAGCGCTCGGGAGTTTAGACCGGTGCAGCGGCGCTGCTGTTATATTTTCATGGCCACCGGGAGATCGGACATTTAACCCACGGTCCAACACACACCAGCCTTCATCCATTAATGTTCTCTCCAGGCTATCTCTCATTAATGCGGAGCGGGACGGAACTCGCCCGTCTGACGGTCCGAGTCTCACTGGGAAATGGGAATAGCCTACATGACGGCTTTATTTTAGTGTAACTCGAACGCGCACTGCTCGGTATGGGTTAAATAAATTAATATACAAACGTATTCCATTCATGGCGATGTGATTGGTATCATAATATGTCATTTATGTAGGCTACAAGCCTAAGTGACAAAGATTGTACCGCTACGGTACGGATTACATGAAAAACACAGCTGTGTGTGTGTGTGTGTGTGTGTGTGTGTGTGTGTGTGTGTGTGTGTGTGTGTGTGTGTGTGTGTGTGTGTGTGTGTGTGTGTGTGTGTGAGAGGGGCGTTTGTGGCAAGGCGATCGGGGGAAACTCTTTCTTATTGGCTTTTGATGTCTTTGGTCGTATTCTGGTTCTTCTTCATGTCGTAAAATCGGGGCGTTTTGAGAATATTTAAGGGCGTGTTATTTAAATGACGCTCGTTTTCAGACGTGAGATTTATCAAAGCTCCGACCTGATGTACGCCAGGATTGGCTGTGTAGGATTCGTTGATAAATGTGACTTTGACGTTGGTGTACGGCCGAATATATGGAAAAATATAAGCCGGTTTATACGCTCCGTTGATAAATGAGGGCCAGTATTTCTACATTGCAGTATTGATACTTTTACTTAAGTAAAACATTTGAGTACTTTTTCCCACCAACTGGTCGGATTATTGGGACGTCGCAATAACGGGAGGTTGGAATTATGAGTGGACCCTCGTTCAATGAGCACTCTTTGTTTTCCAGGTGGTTCTACATAGTGGTGGTGCCTGTGAGCTCAGCCAACCTACAGAGATGGAGCAGTCCTGAGGACATGGACGTTCATGAGGTGAGGGGATAGATCAAGGGCTGGGCAGCTTTGAAGATGGAGAGGGCCAAGTACATTTCCTCTGCACTCTCACATGTAGTATACTGTCAGTTATTATTCAGTGTAACTGAATAATAATAACTGAATAACAGTGTATGTATATATATATATATATATATATATATATATATATATATATATATATATATATATATAACGCAAACATGTATAACTCTGCTTCTGGGGGTCCCTGGAACAAAACATTTTGAGATGGGGGTCCGCGACCAAATACAAACATCTGAAAATGTTTCCTAAATCCTAAGTATGTTGCTATATCAGTGGTGCTCCAACTTTTCCATGTCAATTACCACCAAAATTATATGTATTTGGCCGCGATAAACGGGGGAAAAAAACGATGGGGATAAAAAAACTATGTTTTAATCTCAGGTAGTCAATGTGTTAATGGATTAACCCATTAAGACCGGGGACACATCTGTGTCATTTTAAGAATTCTTTGGCTATTAAAAAATAGCAGATATACAAGCTCGTAGCGCGCTACAAGCTTGTAGATCTACTATTTTTGAGTAGCCAAAGAAATCTTAAAAATGACACAGATGCGTTCCCGGTCTAAATGGCTTAACCTCTTTGACAAAAAGCATAAAGAATGCACTATGGTCTTTTATCTTGTTGTGGTAGCTCCTGGACGCCGGTGGTGCAGACAGCAGCCTACACAGACAGAGGAGACAGAGCCAGGACGCTAGTCTGCAGCCTTACATCGCTGCCAAGATGGACGCCCTGACCGAGACCTTCACCCTGGGCGACCAGAAGACCTACCACGGCTTCTACAACAAGCCCCTCCGAGGCCTGCAGGAGTACCGCTGCTTCACGCTGGCACAACTCAAAGACCACGAGGCGGTGAGTTATACTCTTTCATACAGGAAGGCAGTGGTTGAAAAAAAAGGTACTCCATTTTTTTTACTTGAGTAAAAGTATCAATACTGCAATGCAGAAACACTTAAAAGTAAAAGTCCGGTAATCGAAATTGACTTGAGTAGAAGTACCAAAGTATTGGCATCAAAATGTACTTACTACCAAAGTAAAAGTACTCGTTATGCAGAATATCCCGTTTCAAAACTTATTATGTTTAAATGTATGAAAATCTTTGGAAAATAGCAGATTTATGAGCTCACAACGTGTCGCATCGCGACGCGCTGTGAGCTTGTAGATCGCCAAAGTTTGAATAGGGCTGAAGTGGTTAATGTATGTTTTGTAATAATAATACAAATCTACAAAGTAACTAATAGCTAAAGTTTTCAAATAATTGTTGTGGAGTAAACGTACAGTACAATATTTGCCTCTGAGGTGTAGTGGAGTAGAAGTAAAAGTAAAAGTATAGAAACATGAAAATACTCCAGTAAAGAAAAAAAACTCAAAAAATATATAAATAAGATAGAAAAAAAGTAATTTTGGGGGCTATCCCTTAAACTATCCCTTTAAGGGAAGAAGAAGAAGGAAGTGGATCAAATGTTGAAATAAAGTAAACTAGATATGGAAAGAAAATGTCCCCCTTCTCACCAAAAGCCATTTTTCAATAGTGGGCTGCAGCCTGGAGCTATGGCAGTTTGGGGGTCCTGGTTTTGTGAAGCCCTGATGTAGAGAGAAGGGGAGGGATGGAGCGTGGATGGCACACAGACTGGTAAAGTGTGAAATGGGATAAAAGAAGCAGGTCATGTAATGTAAGCTGAATGATGCATTACACTAGAGCACAGAGCTAGTCAGGCTCACATACTGTAGCTTCATGTCTCACCTACCATGTGCAACACTCTTTTACAGATACCCCAGTATCTGTTACTGTTCGCACCTTAATTATGTACGCTCCTGCATTTTAACCTCATTGTGAGCTTGTAGATCGGCTATTTTCAAATAGCCTTGGTTTAAAATAGGGCTAAAGTGGTATGTTTTATAACATAATAATGTATATCTGCAAATGAACTAGTAGGCTAACTAAAGTTTTCAAATAATTGTATAGTGGAGTAAAAGTACAATATTTTCCTCCGAGATGTAGTAAAAGTAAAAGTAATGCAAATTGGAAATACTCCAGTAAGTAAAAGTACCTCAAAATTGTACTTAAGTACAGTACTTGAGTAAATGTATTTAGTTACACCACTGGTACTGGTGCTTATCAAAATGCAGCAGACAGCGCAGCGTTCAGTCTGCAAACATGGCAGCTGTCTGGTCTCGAGAGAAGCGCTGGATGGATATTCAGAGGGATAATTAGATATTCTCTCAGGGGTGGAAACTCAGGATGATAGTCGATTGATGGGAGTGACGATATCCACCAGAAACAAGCTGCAAAAAGAGCCTGACATCTCTTTCTGCAATCCACGGCGACAGCTAGCCAGTGGCAGTGGCGGAACAACTGAAAGCCGGGCCGGGAGGCACAGCGCAGTGATCAGGCCCCCCCTGCGCATGCGCGCGCGTGCGTGGGTGCACATCCTTCGCGCACGCGCGCGCAAAATGTTGCGGGTTTTCTGCGGATTCGGTCACTTTTTGGGGGGCTTTTTGTCACTTTATTTTGGTTTTAGGGTTAGGGTAGGGTTAGGTTAGGGTTATGTTGTTTAATTCTTATTTTTGCCTGATTTTACCGATTTATTATCTGACGGCCCGGGCCCTCCTGGGTCGCGGGCCCGGAGGCGGCCGCCTCCCTGGCCTCCCCGGACGCTCCGCCACTGGCCAGTGGTGCAAGATGTATTCTGATAACCCATTAAGACCGGGAACGCTTCTGTCATTTTAAGATTTATTTGGCAATTTTTTTTTAATCGTGAAAAAGTGCAAATCTTTGAATATGTATTTTTTAAAGCGAACATTTGTAACTCAAATCTTTACTTCTAGGGGTTCCCTGGAACAACACATTTTGAGATGGGGGTCCGCGGCCACATACAAACATCTAAAAATGTTTTCTAAATCCTAACAGTATGTTGCTAGATTAGTGGTGCTCCAACTTTTCCATGTCAAGGACCTCAAAATGATATCTATTTGGCCGTGGACCCCCATCTCAAAATATGTTGTCAACGGACCCCCAGAAGCACAAATCGGAGTTAAAAATGTTCGCTTCAAAATTTTCCCATTTTCTAATAGACAAAGTATTAAATAGCCAAATACATAAATACCCATTGTAGGCTTAAAGGGATAGTTCACCCCAAAAATTAAGACAATAATTTGATGACTGCAGCGGTTTCGGTAAGAGCCACAAAGAGTCTCCTTTGTATCTCCTACCGGAACTGCTGCCTACCGCCCTTTAAGTGGTTAATGCATGTTGTGTTTTAATCATCTAAATATACAAAGAAACTTTGTAGAGTTTTCAAATAATTGTAGTGGAGTAAAAAGTACAATATCTGCCTCTGAGATGTAGTGGAGTAGAAGTATTGAAAAATGGACATACTCGTGAAAAGTAAAAGGACCTCGACATAGTATTTAAGTACAGTACTTGAGTAAATGTACTTAACAGGGAGCAGAGCATCTGAAATCTGTGCCTGGAATCTAGGGTGACAGCTACTGTAGGAGGAGAGGAGAAGAGAAGTCAGTTCAGTAGGTTTTCTGTGTGTGATTCCATTACATCTGATATGAACAACACCGTAGGCGTCTGCCTAATGTATCATGCGTTGGTAGCTTGTAGATCTGCTCTTTTTGACAAGCAGCAGCGTTGCTCCAGCGATGGAGTGTATGGAGTGTTGGATGGAGTGTTCCTCTGCATCCAGCAACGATGGAAGAAGTTCTCAGATTTAAAAGTAGCAATATCACAATGAAATTAGAGAATGTTACATTAGAAACATATGTACAAGCAAAAGGCATGTATTCAAAACTTTAAATGGTGCATTTATATATATAGTGTCTTTATCCAAAATGCTTTACAATGTGAGGGAAACATTTTCCCAACGATTTTTGTAACCCATTTGTTCACCCAGTCCCAATTGTATAAGTAATCCTGGGCGCTACATTCCCTCTGCCAGCATAGGGCCAAGCTCATGCCTCCTTCAATGATGAGAGCAAGAGCAAGCCGCTTCTTATCACCTGACAGGGGGGAGTTTCCCCGGTTAGACGTAGCGAGTGGAAGGAACAGCCCCGGCTGACCAGGGGGAGGCAGTATAGAGACCAGGATTACTGCATGTTTTTGTGAGGGTACCTACCCTAGGGGATACTGAGAGAACATCCAAACTCCACACAGAAAGGCCCTTTCACCAACCCCACCTAGGGTTACCGACTGTGCCACCGTGCCCCTCCTAATGGAGTAGACTTCTTAAAAAATTTATTACTCAAGTAAAGCAAAAGTATCTCAGAATCGTGCTGAAGTACAGTACTTGTGTAAATGTACTTTAGGTACTTGATGTAAAACTATTTTTTAAAGGCAAATCAAAACAAGAAAATAAATTGTGTCCTTAGAAAGTTTAGTAAAATTGAAGTTTTAATTAGCTTTGTAATTAATTGGTTCAGACAGAGATGCTCATCACTTGCAGACTGCATCCACATATCCTAGTGCCAAGACAATGTACTGTTTCACGACCAATTAATAAACTATTCACAAGCAACTTCCTCTGGCATGAAATATTTCCTACTGTGTAACTTTTTTCAATTAAACAAAAGTAATTTCTTGATAGAATCTTTCACTGGTGTATAATTAAGTATCCTCCCCTAACACTCATGTTAAACTGACACAGGCACCAGAATTGCATTTATTGATGTATTTTAAACTAAACAAAAACATTTCTGACAACATATTGACAGCACAACACATATTGAGAGACAACACATATTGACAGCACTCTTGAACGTGCTGTCTTCAATCAACTGTCCTCGTACCTCCACCAGAACAACCTCCTGGACTCCCACCAGTCTGGGATCGAAGTGGGTAACTCGACCGAGACTGCCCTCCTGGCAGTGACGGAGTCGCTCCATGCCGCAAACTCTCTCTCCTCCGTCCTGATACTCCTAGACCTGTCTGAAGCGTTCGACACGGTGAACCATCAGATCCTCTCCTCTCCACCCTTGAGGGGATGGGTGTCTCTCCTTGTTTGCATCCTACCTGACGGGTCGCTCCTACCAGGTGACGCTGAGAGGGTCTGTGTCAGAACCACGCAGGCTCACTACTGGGGTTCCGCAAGGCTCGGTTCTGGGTCCTCTTCTTTTCACTCTCTACACTACATCTCTTGGTGCTATTTTCCACACAAGTGGAGGCACGCATTGCTGCTTGTCTGGCTGACATCTCGGAGTGGATGTAGACGAACCACCTGAAGCTCAACCTGGACAAGACCGAGATGATGTTCCTTCCTGGGAAGGGCTGTCCGCACCGAGACCTGGCCATCACCATTGATAATGCTGTGGTGACGTCAACTCGGACAGCGAGGAATCTGGGTGTGACCCTGGACGACGAATGTCGTTCTCGGCAAACATCGCATCACTGACACGGTCCTGCAGAATCCTCCTCTACAACATCAGGAGGATTCGTCCCTTCCTCACTGAGAAGTCAGCGCATGTGCTCATCCAGGTTCTTGTCATCTCCCGCCTGGACTACTGCAACTCCCTCCTTGCTGGTGTCTGCCATCAGACCTCTGGAGCTTGTTCAGAAAGCTCGTCTGGTGTTCAACCGCCCTAAGTTCTCCCACACAACTACCCTTCTCCGTTCTCTACACTGGCTCCCCGTAGCGGCTCACATCCAGTTTAAAACCCTGGTGCTAGCCTATAGGGCAGTGAAAGGAACAGCTCCTTCGCTATGGTCGAGGCTTACACCCCTGCCTGACCACTTCGGTCTGCCGCCTCGGGGCGACTGGTTGCCCCGTTGCGCAGTGGTCCTTCTGGCCGATCTACACGGTCACAGCTTTTTTCTTTTCTGGCCCCACAGTGGTGGAATGAACTCTCCACTGATGTCAGGACAGCAGAGTCACTGCCCATCTTTCGCCGCAGGTTGAAAACCCACCTCTTCAGGAAACACTACCCTGACCCTTCCTCTTAGCCTTGCCTACTTGTTGTCAATTATTTGTACGAGCTCTTGTTTTATTGGATCTTGTTTATTTGATACACTTATTTGTTTTAGCTCTTGCTCATTTGATTTTCTATTTGTCTCATCTGTTTAAGAAAGTAGGTAGCTGATATATTGCACCTTTACCTTAGCGCTAGGTATACTCTTAAGACTTCCGGTGATTAGTTGTTTTCTTGCCTACCTATGTTGAATGCACTTATTGTAAGTCGCTTTGGATAAAAGACTAAATGACTTTAATGTAATAGTGTTGCTTTCCAAAATATCCTCAGGTGCTAAGACCCTGCAGCATTCGTTTTGGATTCGTGGTTTCCGTGATTTCGTTTTGAACTGAATTCTGGGAATCATATAGTTCTAACAGACACTGTAATGACAATGGAGCAACCAGAGGTGTCGCCCCAAAAACACTACTAAAATAAATGTTTATCACATTATAAATGTTACTCACATTATGAATGGTGACCGTTGGCAGTGGTGTAAAGTAACTAAGTACATTTACTTAAAGGGATATTTCACTTTCGAAAATAAATTGGGTAATTTTATCATCTACTCAGGCTTCAAACTCCATTTTAACCATGTTAGATTCATCGGAAACACCCGTCCTTGGTTCTGGTGACTGATATTGTCCTTATATGTGAGGAAACCGTGTTTTTTTCAATTACTTTTTTCATTATTTTTTTTACATATATATATTTTTAATGAAAATAATTAAATACAATAGAAAATTCAAATTAAATACATGAAAAAAGTTAACAAAAAAACACGGCCCCCTCAAGTATTATGAGGGTAGGGTGAGTCACCAGAACCAAGGACGGGTGTTTTTGATTAATCTAACGTGTTACAACTGGAGTTTGAAGTTATAATGGGCTTGTATAGGAAGGGGGGGGGTGTCTGATAAAATGAATATCAAATATCTAAATACTGAATCAAGCAACTTAAAAACTGTCTGGGGGGCCCTGAGTAGACGATTTTTAAAAAAGTGAAATATCCTTTTAAGTACTGTATTTAAGTACAATTTTGAGATATTTTTACTTTACTGGAGTGTTTCCAATTTTCAGTGCTTTTACTTCTACTCCATTAAATCTCAGATGCAAATATTGTACTTTTACTCCACAAAAATTATTTTAAAACTATAGCTACTAGTTACTTTGCATATATAAATTATTATATTATAAGACATACATAACCACTTCAGCCCTTTTTATACATAGGCTATTTGAAAATAGCCAATCTACAAGCTCACAACGCGTCGCATCGCGACACGTTGTGAGCTTGTAGATCTGCTATTTTCAAACATTTTAGTACTTTTACTTTTGGTACTTTTTTGTACTTTTACTCAAGTAAATGTTTTATTCCGGACTTTTACTTGTAACAGAGTATTTCTACAATGCAGTATTGATATTTTCACTTAAGTAAGAAATACTTTTCAGTACTTTTTCCACCACTGCACAAGACGGGCATTATGGACAAGGCGATGATTGACCGTTTTGTCCCTCGTGTCGCCCTCTTGCAGCAGCGTACGTTTGCAGCCAGCCCGTACTCGGACCCCATCGTGGTGAAGCTCCACAGCGGCACGGTGTCCCGGCACGCCGAGGAGCCCGAAATGCTGTGGGTGATGGGTCCTGTGCTGGCCGTGGTCCTCATCATCATCAGTGTCATCTCTATCCTGCTCTTTAAGAGGTGAGTGGATTACCAGGCCTGATTGTAGTTACCACCAGTGTTAAGTAACTAAGTACATTTACTCAAGTACTGTACTTAAGTATAATGTTGAGGTATTTTTACTTTATTCGAGTATTTCCAATTTTCAGTACTTTTACTTCTACTCCACTACATCTTAGAGGCAAATATTGTACTTTTACTCCACTAAAATTATTTGAGAACTTGTGGCTAACTAACCCTAACCCACGCAGATATAAATGATTACATTGTAAAACATTAGCCACTTCAGCCCTATTTTATACCTAGGCTATTTGAAAATAGCCGATCTACAAGCTCATAGCGCGTCGCATGGCGACGCGTTGTGAGCTTGTAGATCTGCTATTTTCAAACATTTTAGTACTTTTACTTTTGGTATGTTAAGTACATTTTGATACCGATACTTTTGTACTTTTACTCAAGTAAATTCTGAATTCCAGGACTTTTACTTGAGTAAAACATTTGAGTACTTTTTTCACCACTACTCATCACCAGGCCTGATTGTAGTCATCACAGGGTTGTGTCAGAGTATTCACCTTATTCTTGGCCCTTTCTCCAGGGCGGCTCCATTTGCCCTTTTCTGCTGCTTCATTCGCGGCGAAGCGATTTGCAAGGGAGTTTGCGTCTCTTCCGCATACGTCAGTCACTAGTGGACTGTGATTGGTCCGTGGGTGTAAAAGTGTCATGGCCGCCCGTTATAAGAAGTCTGCAGTATAATATAATACTTGCGATGCTTTACAGAAATAATCATAACACATTATAAAGCATTCTAATTACTTATATGGTCAAGTATTCTACTTCATAATTTCTGGAAGACTTTCTTTTTACAAGGATAGTTGTAATAGGCCAACATTAATGCTATTTATTCTACTTTCATTATTACAGCACCAATTTAAAGACACTTCATAGCAAATTAGTGATTACAATAAATATGACATGATTATTGTTATTGATCATAAAGTATTATGAGTATTTATAAGTTCTTATAACTATAATTAGTTAAAATGTACTCAAATAAACAGTGTTTCCGTTAGCCGGTATTTACAGGCCATTGGCCGATAAAAGGTTTAATTGGCCGTTATTTATAAACATCACTGGCCACCGTGGCAGGTTGGGAAAATACTGATATTAGGCTATTTTATCATTTAAGCCTATTATTAATATCATTATTTGGATAAAATAGTACAACATTAAATCATAATCATTTAAAGTTTTTATCATGATCTGACTTAATGTCAGTGTGGTTTAATTCCCCACAGCCTGCAGCTCCTGTGTCGCACTGTGCGCTGGTAGAGCAGCCTATTCGTCGTATGATAGTGTCGCGCGTTGAAAGTATCAGACCTACAAGCTCACAACACGGCGCAACGCGCCGTGTTGTGAGCTTGTATGTCTGCTATTTTCGATACGCAACAACACCGTCATACAGCAAAGCACAAATTAAGGTTTACACAGCTGTTTGTGATCTCCTAATCGGCGCTGAGCTGAGTACAGGTCTGGTTCGCTCGGGTGTTATGGTAAACAGAACCGGGGTCCCGAAGTGATAGAATATGAACCAAGCCGGACCCAATTGACGATAATAAAACACAGGGACCCGAACTCGTATGGGTCGTGGACATACAAGCAAGCACAGTGACTGTCTGTCTCTGTCTGCAATGGATAATTGGCGAAAGTTGGTGAAACATTGCAGGCAACTGAGGCAAGTAATCAATCTCCTTTACACCATCATTCATGTTAAGGTTAAATGAGATGTAAAGCCCAAAACATATTAATTTGTTTATACTGTGCGACGGTGTCGCGCAGCAGTTCACTCGCAGCCACTTTATTCAGTTTCTTTTTTGGCAAGCAACATCTCAGCATGATGGAGTAGATAGATATTATTTAGTTACTATAAAAACAGGAACAGATTGTATCTGTGATAAAGTGGAGAGAAGGGCAGCGCAGCGCTAACGTAACAAGGTGTAATGATCAGTTGGGTGCACTGCACGTATCTGCAAACATGCATGTGACGTCAATTATACTGTGGCTGATAAATTAATTCTTTGGACGGTAAAATATAATCCTGTCAAGTTCGTTTGAGACTGCACGCCTCCGTCATGGTTTTGTCCATAAGCAGTGGTGGAAAAAGTACTCACATTTTTTACTTAAGTAAAAGTATCAATACTGCAATGTAGAATACTCTATTACTAGTAAAAGTCTAAATGTACTCGAGTAAAAGTACATAAGTATTGGCATCAAAATGTACTTAAAGTACCAAAAGTAAAAGTACTCATTTTGCAGAATGTCAAGTTCAAAATGCATTAAAAATACTTTGAAAAATCTACAAGCTCACAATGTGGTTACTGTATGTTTTGTAATAATAATCAAAATCTACAAAGTAACTAGTAACTAAAGTTTTCAAATAATTGTAGTGGAGTAAAAGTACAATATTTTCCTCTGAGATGTGGTGGAGTTGAAGTAAAAGTATAGAAAATAACCATAACTATACTTTATCGGCCAAAAAAATAAAGGTCTGCGGTTTTCGTAAAAAGAGTGTCAGCAACAGGATTCAATCACGGAGAGTTGGGGTTGGCAGTCCAGTGTTTAACGAGGACGCCACTGAATCAATTGAAGGCAAGGGTTTTTCGCTCTGTTAGAATGTGTTACCGCGTGGACTCCTTGTCTCTTTGGTGTTTTGACCAGGCGGGGCGTCCCGTTTCTTTGGTGATTCGACCGGGTGGGGCGTGGTTCTCACACAGCGACTGACGTAGGCAGAAGGGAAATGAAAGGGCGGGGCTTGCAGCTAAACTCCCTTGCAAATCGCTTGGATGCGCTTCATTGTCTCCGCCAGGCCGAAAGGCATGGCGAGAGTATGTTTTGCACCCTGTCCGTCCGTCTGTGTGTGTGTCTGTCCGTCTGTGTGTCATTCTGTCTGTCTGTGTACCGCTAATCTCCGGCACCGCTGGCTTGATCCCAGCGAAACTGTGCACACACACTCCCTGGATGCCAATACAGAACTTCTTTCACATGGGCCTGTTGTAGCGCCACCAGGAGGCCGCTTTTTGCAAAACAATTTTTTTTGTCAGTAGGGGAGAACGGGGTAAGATGAACCACTTTTTACTTATGTTGACCTCTAGGCAAGGAAAAATGAGATGGAAGTAAAATCTAAGCATCTACTAAAACTTCAAGATGTCTTCCATCAATTGAAATAATGAGTGTGCATCTATGACAAATGGTTGTAAAAATATGGGTTCTCAAAAAAAAGTGGTCATGTGGTTCAATTTGCCCCAGGTAAGGGATAAGTTGATCCTAGTCAAGGGGTAAATTTACCCATATGATATTTTGCATTTTCAAGTTTAAACTTGAACAAATAATGTATTCACGTATCAACAATAATTTAATAACACATTTCCCTTTTGCAAATGGTCTTATTTATGTTCTTAATGGTATGTAAACAATATAAAACTAATTAAATAATGTTTGTTATTCAGAACCTTTTAATATTTGCAATTGTTAATACAATATTGAAAACTTCTCTTAAATGAGTGTATTCATCCAAATGAAAGGTCATACAGCATAATTTGAGAAGAAAAGACATAATAAAAAATATGAATGGTGATTCATATTAGGATAATTGGCTCAATTTACCCCAAGGCATTTGGTTAATCTTGCCCCATGGCCACCATTTTGACAAATCTGGCTAGCTTAATGCTTCAGGCTAAGCTTTAGTTAAATGATTCACATGGTTTCATACATAAGAATATCACCAACATGCATGATATATAAGTTTAGGCCTGGGTACATTTGCTTAAAAATAAACATCATTATACCAGAAAAGTAAAAATTTAACTTTGACCAGCACAAAACACTTTTTTATGTAAAAATATGCTTATCACAGTGCCCATGTGTGTCTCCCCTTCACTGCCAGGTAGAAATGATGGGTGTGTCCTGATTTTAAGGTCACATGACCACTCATGTGTATAGTTTTAAAGATACAGGGGGTGGTTCAACTTACCCGGCGGCTCATCTTACCCCGTTCTCCCCTACTCCTACAGATTTTGTCCAAACATCACGCAAATCGGTACACAGTATCGTATAGTCATTAAACAAAACCGGTCTTTCAGATTTTTCATATTCCATCCTGATTGGCTAAAAAGTTTGCAGGAAGGCTCCGTTTTGAACAAAATGCCTCAATTCATGAACACAGCGTGCAATTTCTGTGAAATTTTGCATGTACATTCCCACTATGCCAAGGAAGAAATGCCACTTGACATTTTTCAAATCAACCTCATGGTGGCGCTATTACAGGCCAATTCTTGTTATTACCTCTAACTGCACCGATCTGTGTAAAACTTTGTATGCACACTCCGTAGAGGTCAAGAAAAAAACGAGTTATGTAAAACCTCTTTTTGTTAAATGACTCCTTCATATAAAAAAAATGTGGGAACCACTGGTTTAAAAGACAATAGGAAGCAAGCCAAAATAAGCAACTACAATCAATCAAGCCCAATGTCGCTTATTATAAGCAGACATGGCAACACTGGTAAACAGGAAACCCCTTGATGGGGCTCCCCACCCCCCTACTTGCCTACCTTGCTACCTACTTCCTGGGCGTGGCCAGGAATATGGTGAATAGCTCAGTCGGAAGAACTTTCGCCTTTGGACCACAAGGTCATGGGTTCGATCCCGCCAAACTCAGCGTATGAGTAGCACGGCTTGGGTGTGTCAAGTCATGCGGTATGTACTGGGAACTGATGGTATGGTGCTCCACCTCAGCAATCCGTCTCCACTTTTTTCCCAAAAAGTGGGTCGGGAGTCGGGACCCATTTGTGGGTCCTGGACCTTTTTTTTCCAGAACAGTGCAGCCAGTGCCAGCGTTTTTGAGCATTTTTACTAACCTTTCAAGAGCCACGGAATATTTCGCTCCAGGACGATCGACACAGAGTGTCACAAAAGACGGAGGAGTGCTCTGCTTCCATCGGGGGGGGGAAGCGTGTCACCGCGATCCTCCGTTCTTTAGTTATTGGCTGTTGAATATAGCTTGTTCTCGCCAAAAACGCAGGAAAAAACAAGAAAGCAGAGAATTTTTTATTTTTCTAAATCCTTTAACATTAGATCGGACGGGGCTGGGTTTGTTGTGATCACGTTATTTCCAGGTATACTCTTGTCCGTATGTCATAGGATCACTCATAGGTTGGCGAAGAGTCATCTAGCGTAAACACTGAAAACACTGTTTTGACGTGTTACAAGTCACTAGTCCATACCCGTTGGGGATATGAGCATCATTTTCATAGACCTGCTTACTTATTCCTCTGGCAAAATGTGGCAACACTGACACCCAATCCCATAGCCTGGGGGACCATAGACAGTGTTTCCAAAAAAGGCTAATAAACAGAATTAATTTGGGTAAAGTGAAAAACAGGCTTCCTCACAGTGGGCATTTGTTAATGATGAATGGCCAATTGGCACTGAATGAGTTAGATATAGCTTTGGTGGTTAATTCATGATGTATGTTTTTTTTCCCTTCCTAGAAAGGTGTGACTTTGAAATGTATTGGCGTGAAGTTCATAAGTTTTTTTTAATAAAGTATAGTACTCAAGAAAATGTACTTAGTTATTGTCCACCACTGAAGATGAGAAAGTGAAGAGTTAGTTTGTCAGAGTCGGGGGCGTTGTCCTTCAGTTTGTGTTGGCGCAGGCTGTAGGCCAACGGCTATGCTTGACCACGATAACACTGGGCAGTGTGGAAAGTAACTCAGTATATTTAGATACAGTAGGTACCATACTTGACCTCTTAAACCCCCATTATGGTTCAGCCGAGTCCCTCAGGGCTCCCTGCTATAGTGTATTTATGTGGGGAAAGCTTTCGCTGAAAATAGCCAATCGACATCAGTATCATTTTAAGTTACTTTTACTTTACTTGAGTAGTTTTTTTCATGCCATTACAATTATTTGAAAACTTTAGTTGCACGTTAGTTTCTAGATTTAGATTATTATTACAAAAAAACATATCCTACATTAACCAGCCATATGTTATACTTCGGATATTCGAAAATAGCTGCAGTGAGTTTAATTCGGGCCTTTTACTTGAAACAGAGTATTTCTACATTGTGGTATTGATACTTTTACTTAAGTAAAAAAATGCACCACTGTGTATTGGGCAGAGGTTGGAGGCTAAAGCCTTTCCGCTCACTGGCATAATGGTAGAGAGTTAGGGTACCCTGCGGCTCCACACACACACACACACACACACACACACACACACACACACACACACACAGACACGCACGCACGCACGCACACGCGTGCGTGTGTGTTCTGTGCTCGGCTGAGCGGACCTATCCTCAGGCACACATGTGGACGGACTGGGTTGGTGGCATCCATCCATCTGTCACACTCCACTGACCATGACAGCTCTGTCTGTCTGTCTTCAGCCTCATTTAAAGTTTGGCCATTTGAAAATAGCCGATCTACAAGCTCACAATTTGTCGCGATGCGTTGTGAGCTTATCTGCTATTTTCAAAAGATTTGTATACATTTTTGAGATATGATAACATGTGAAACGGGATATTCTGCATAATGAGTACTTTTACTTTTGGTACTTTAAGTAGCCTACATTTTGATGCCAATACGTTTGTACTTTTACGCAAGTATTTAAGAATTTAGATGACCAGACTTTTACTTGTAACAGCGTTTCTACATTGCAGTATTTATACTTTTACTTAAGTAAAAAGAAAATAGTACTTTTTCCACCACTGTCTGTCTGTCTGTGCGTGCGTCTCTCTCTCACTCTCACTCTCACTCTCACTCTCACTCACTCTCACTCTCACTCTCACTCTCTCACTCCATTGTGGTCCAATAAACATTCAACAACAATCAATCTATTTTTTTCCCTCAAAATTTAGAGTAGCCAATAATTTTTTTCCCCTTTTCTCCCCAATTTTGTTGTTATGCCAATTGATTCCTCCCCGCACACATTTCTGTGTTGACACTGCTGTCATATCCTACTGACTCACCTGCCAGTGAGGAGCCCCCACCAGGAGGATGTAGAGCCTTCGTCCTACTCCTCCCGCCCAACACTCCCCGCTGACAGATGCCACCCCAGCCCTTAGGAGTACGTGCAATGACCGATATCACCCTCCCCGCCCGGCTTTCCTCCCCTGAACACGGGCCAATTGTATTCGTGTAGACGCTGGACAAAGCCGTGGGCAGTGACTTTTACCACTAGCTACTGTATATCATTTCAAGCAATTGATGATAATAAGATAGAAAGGAGTTGGGCCGAGCGATCCTCCTAGCCTGGAGGATCTCTGCACCCAGCGCTGCCTCAACAAATCCCTGAGGGTCATTAAAGATCCCAACCATCATAGCACAGCACCGAGTGCCGCCCTATGAGCTTGTAGATCTGCTATTTTTGAAACATTTTGAACATTTGTGCAAATCTTTGAATATATATTCAAAGATTTGAAGTAAACATTTGTAACTGAAATCTTATTGCTTCTGGGGATTCTACAAATGTCTTCTAAATCCTAACATTTTTTTGAAGAGAGAAAAACGTATGATGCTATAATATCAGTGGTTCTCAAAAAATATAATGTAGTTGGCCGTGGACCCCCATCTCAAAATATTATATTCCAGGGACCCCTAGAAGTTGTAACAGAGTTAAAAATATTCCCACAAATGTTCACAATTTTTAAAAAAAATAGCAGATCTACAAGCTCACCAGGAGGCCGATTTTTGCAAAACAATTTTTTTTGCTATTACTCCAAAAACAAATTGTCCAAACATCAGGCAAATCTGTACACATTATCTCTATAGTCGTCATGTCATCAAGACGGACCTGTCCAATTTTTCATAGTTCATCCTGATTGGCTAAGATTGACTTCTACTCCCTGGCCTGGGGGAGATCTGTGCTCCGAGGTGTATATTTTTTGAGTTTGCCCTGTTTTTATTGAGTGTTTTTAGGCTTTAAGTTGACGTTTTTATTATGTGTTTTTGTATTATTATTGTAGCGGAGCTTCAGAGCGTGTACATTTTTCATGTGTACTGTATGTATCTAACCAGTGCATCTAAGTGACAATAAAGTGAGTCAGAATCTGAGAGAGCTGTTTGCAACCCTGTGGGGACAGAGCCAAAGAGTTTAGCTAAGGATGAGGTAGAGAGAGTTGGTGAACATACTGTAACTCAATCCTTCCTGTGTTTCTCCTCGTGGTTTCCTGTTTCCTGTTTCCTGTGCTACCTGTGAACGCAGCAACCAGGACAGGTTGGTACTTCCTGCTGGTGCATCCACTCTGCATGAAACCTTGCATCTCCACATAGCAACTATTTATGTTTTTTCTTCTTCTTTTTTTCTCGTTTCTTATTAATGGCTTACTTCGTCGTACAAGAGTGCTTGCGTTAAACAGTGGCGTAGAGTACCTAAGTACATGTACAATTTTGAGGTACTTTTACTTTACAGGAGTACTTCCAATTTGAATTACTTTTACTTTTACTCAACTACATCTCAGAGGCAACTTTGTACTTTTACTCCACTACAATTATTTGAAAACTTTAGTTACTTTGTAGATTTTGACTATTATTACAAAATATACATTTCGGCCATGTGAAAATAGCAGATCTACAAGGTCACAATTGCGTCGCACCGTGACGCAGTTGTGAGCTTGTAGATCTGCTATTTCCAAAAAAATATTTTTTTAAAACTTGAAATGGGACATTCTGCATAATGAGTACTTTTACTTTTGATACTTTAAAGTACATTTTGATGCCAATATTTTTGTACTTTTACTCAAGTACATTTTGTATCCCGTACTTTTACTTGTAACGGAGTATTGATACTTTTGCTTAAGTAAACAAATTGAGTACTTTTTCCACCACTGACGTAATAGTGTGTGCGTACATACATAATGTATGTAGGTATGTGCCATAGTATGGTGTACATCTTGTCTATGTGTTCTCATTGCATGTCATGGTGTCTCCAGGAAGCGAGCGTCTCCTTCAGCTAAAGATGAACACTGCTCTTCAGGCATGAAAGATGCACTGCTGGAGCACTCCTCTGACCCCGTAGAGCTGAGACGCATCCACTACCACACACAAGGTACACACACACACACACACACACACACACACACACACAGACACACACAGACAGACACACAGACACACAGACACACAGACACACGCACACACACACACACACACACACACACACACACACACACACACACACACACACACACACGCAAAACTCTGGTTTCTCTTCAAATTCTCCGTAACATACTACTATGGGATATCAGCGCCTCCTGGCGATGCACAGAGCTACATACCATAAACTCCCGGGCCATTGGCTGATAAGGGTATGTCACCGGAAGACCGGAAGGGGTATAAAACCCCTCGCGTGACGTAGGCTCATCCTCTTTTGCTTCTCTGCATGGCAGATGCGACACGGCTTAAGACATACTAAACAAACAAATTCTAAAAACGATTTGATTTCTTTGGACAAAAAACTGTTCTAGCCCACAGCGGTGGTACTTGTATCAACCCGCGGGTTTTCCTCCGTTAAAAAATATTTTAGGTCCACTCCCACGGCTATCTTCTTTCTTCAACCTTTTAACTAAAGTTTTCCTCCTCACGTGCTAGCACGGTCAAGTCAGAGTTAGCTGCTAAAGCTAATTAGCCTAGCAGCTAAAAGCTAACTAGCCTAGCTCTCCGTCAGTTGCTGTGTTAAACCTAGCCTAGCGTTAGCGTTAGCTTAGCAAACACTCGACGCTAGCTCTATGATGGAGGAACCACGCACATGCGGCCTACTGGACTGCCGCATGCTCATCGCCGGAGACGACCCCCACGGGTTTTGCATCTCCTGCCTCGGGCTCCAGCATGCCTTTGCAGCGAGGCATTTCCCCGATGCACCAGGACACTGCACTGACTGCAGGTTCTTCTCCACCCTGTACCTCGACAGCCGCCTGGCCAGGGCCAGGGCACTCGTCGGAGGAAGCAGCGGGGTTTCGTCCCAGATCGGCGCGGCTCCAGAGAACGGGCGTGGTGGGCCCCACCGCATGCGTCCCCAGATCACCATGGGCCCTCTAGCAGCCCCGGCGCCCCCGAGCAGCGCAAGCCACGGTTCGCGGCGCCTCCAGGCTGCTACACCAGCCGTGCAGTACAGCACTCCAGCAGCAGCGAGGGCTGTGCCTGGGGGACCCACCCAGGTACAGCCTACCAGCGGCTCTTCCTCCCCCTCTTCCCAGCCATCTACACCTCTACCTCCGCAGGCGTACAGGGACGGCAGTGCGTCGCCAGAGGACAGCGAGGGCTCCGACGACGGCAGCATGGACGAGGGGGAGGACGAGGGTGAGCTACCCTCCTTCTAGGAAGTCTCCGGGGAGGCCGCCATGTCCAGTCCTCTACACGACGACACCCTGTAGGCCTCCGGTGGTCAACCGGGGCCCAGCTGGCCTGCTAGGCAGGAACTGGAATCCGACCCCGCCAAAAGAGAGGAGCCCGTATTGGCGATCATCGAAAGGGCCCTCGCTAGGTGTGGCCTCGAGCGACCGCTGGATGAGCAAGCCCCCACCCCTCCTGACGACGAGTACCAGGGCTTGGCCCCCCAGGACTAGCGTTCACCCAGGTCCAGGAAGAACCCGGTCGCCAAGGGCTTCGCGAGGGCCCTGATGTCCACCTGGGAGAACCACTCCGAGCCCTCAAGGTTAGGCTTTCCGCTCGATGTGGTGGACGCTCCAAAAATGGGCCTCATCGCCTGCCCCCCCATGGACCTCGTGCTGGCCCAGGGTATCGTGGATCAACGCGGCGTGGTGCCCCTGACCCCCGAGCCCCACTTCACCATCCAGAAGGAGAAGTCACTCTCTGTGGCGGTGAAAAAGGCCTACAAATCGGCGGTGCTGGCGGCGCGTGCGCTCAACATGGTGGCTATCCTCCAGGGCTCGACCGCTAAACGTCTGACCGAGCTGAGGGAGGCCTGGGGCGACGACGCAGAGGAGTTGGAGGCCCTGCAACAACTCAACATAAAGGTGACTCGCCACGCCACGGCGTGGGTTGGGAAATCCATCGCGGACAGCGCAGCAATCGAGCGAGCACGCTGGCTCGACCTCGCCGATTTCCGCCCGGAGGTAACTGACGAGAGGAAGATGGTCATGGCGCTCCCGCCGAGACCAGACAATCTGTTTGCGGGCGCCTCGGAGTTCCTCCGCGTCTCCACCGAGTCCAGGAAGGCCCAGAGGGAAGCAGCGGCTGGCGTACTGGAACCCGCCCCCCCTGCATCTTCCAGGCCCCGCAACGAAAGGCCCGCCGGCAGAGGACGTTCCTCCTCCTCTTGCCATGGACAGGCCAGCACCTCACGGTCCTCCTCGGCCCAAGCGACCTCAAGGGAGAGACCCCGGGAAGTGGGAAACAGCCGGGGCAGACCTTCCCCCCGCCAGCACCCCGCCCCCAACCCCAGGCCTACACATCGCGACACGGGGAAAGCCTGCCGCGGCGCACGGGGTAAGTGACACTCTCTCACCGGTGCACAGACTGGTTCAGCCCCCCCCTCGGACGTTCGTGCTGGGGAAGAGGACAGTGGCTTTTCAGGCCTCTATGGACAGGGTCAGGGACGGCTCCACGAGTGCCAAAAGACTTAGTATGGAAAACGTAAATGTATGTATGCAAGTACCTGTTTTTCTGCCAAAGAAAATAAATGTGTTACATGTTACAAACCAGCTCGTTATTCCACATGTCCTAGAGCAGCGGAGCAGTGGAGTCCGCGTTCCGCGGGCACCTCTGCTCCAATGCTCTCATTATATAAGCCCACAATGCCTGGAACGCCCAAACTCCGGTGTTCCAGACATTGCTGGGATAACATCTGTGCATGGGATGAATGAACGCTCTCATTTCATAAGCCCACAATGCCTGGAACCACCGAATTCCAGTGTTCCAGACATTGCTGGGATAAACTCTGTGCATGTTTTGGATCATACAAAGGTAATAGAAAAACCGACGTCACTCCCGTCCACCAGGGGGCGCAAAAGCACCAGTGGAATAAAGTCATGTCGGTTTTGTCTTCCGTCCACCAGGGTGCGCCACTGTGGGACGGAAGCATTTAGGTCAGGAAAAGCGGACCTCTGTCGCCACCATTTTGGAGGGACAGATGACCCCTCAGTTTTACCATCACACATGCACAAGCCCTCGTTCGCCGCTGGAGGGCGACAAAGCACCTCCTACAGGGAGGGCCGGTTTGTCGATGCTCCGTCCCGAGCCGTTGGGCTCAGACAAGATGGCGACGACCACGGTAGGCCTAATATTGACATCGGGGAGAGTTCCCGTGGCCGGCCACGTGACTCCCTTGAGTCTCCCACGCAGGCCATCGCTACCTCTACTGTCTCTAGCGGGGACCACACAAGTAGCGGCGCCGTTGGTTTCCATGGAAACAAACAAGCTAAGATGGCGGCAGTCCAGGACAGACCGGATGTTGACATTGAGGAGGGTTCCCGTGACCAGTCACGTGACTCCGTTGAGTCTTCCGGACGGACCGTTAGTACCCCTACTGTCTCTAGTGGGCGCCCCAGGTATGGCACCGTTGGCTCCAGTAGCACCGTCATCGGTCCCCATGGCAACGAATATACGCTCCAAGCGGCCGGTGACTTTATTAACCCCCACCAACCCGCTCGCTCGGTGTGTGGAGCAATGGAAAATTTGCAAGCCAAATCCTTGGGTGTTGCGCACAATACAAAAGGGTTACAGGCTGAAATTCTCCACAAAACCCCCCATGACAGACAAAGTATTGTTTTCTCATGCGAAGGGTCCAGCAGCCAACACTCAGAGGGAGGAAGTAACCTCCCTCTTGAGCAAAGGCGCTATCAGATAATTACTCCCGAACCAGAACCGTTTGGGTTTGTATTCGAAATATTTTCTGGTGAAAAAGAAGGGGGGGGGTGTACGACCCATTCTGAATCTGAAGGGTCTCAACAAATATCTGACGGTTTACAACTTTCGAATGTTGACAACCGCAGGGCTGTTGCGGACAGCATCGATCTCAAGGATGCTTATTTCCACATCCCAATTTACCCGCCGCACAGGAAGTTCCTACGCTTTGGCTTCGAGGGGAGGGTGTACGAGTACACAGTCTTCCCCTTCGGTATGTCGCTGAGCCCCAGGGTGTTCGTGAAGTGCACCGATGCGGCCATAGCTCCACTGAGGCGGCAGGGAATCCGGGCCAGACCGGTTACTAGGCCTCTTTTCCCAGCCTGGGACCTGGCGGTGGTACTGGATGCACTTTGCCATCCACCGTTCGAGCCTTTTGAGTCTGTGGATCTGAAGATCGTTAGTCTCAAAACGGTCGTTTTGGTTGCTTTGTCTACAGCTAAACGGGTCAGTGACATGCATGCGCTCTCAGTGAGTTCGGAATGCATGAGGTTCTCAGGCGACAACGGAAGAGTTTTGCTTAAACCCAACATGGCGTTTGTGCGCAAGAACGGGATGGTTGAGCTGGTAGCTTTTCATCCACCTCCTTTCGCTTCAGCGGAGGATAGACGGCTGCTGTCTCTGTCCAGTGAGGGCTTTGAAGCTCTACTGTCAGAGGACAGTAGAGCTTCACCCATTGCCAGCGATTATAGATTTTCCTTACCTTTTCAACTAGTCACAGAATATTTATATCCAGTATGATCGATCCCCCAACGGTTTGCTAAACACGGAGGGTTTCTCTCTGCTTCCGCGAGAAAGAAAAAAAAAATCATCGGGACCCCCCCCCCCCCCCCCGTTTGCTTGTTACAGGCCATTGAACATAGCATGTCTCGTCAAAAATGCAGGGAGAAAAAAATATACAGCCTTTTCCCCAAATACGCTAAGCAGGAAGTTAATGGTGGTGGAGATCTTTCGATCACGTGATCTCCTGGATCTGTGTGACTTGAGGATGAAAATGGTCACTTTTGTGTTAGAAAACAGCACCATCTGGTGGAAAACCACTGAAAACGAAAAAGTCATAAAAGTCGTCTTTGGCAGTAATGAGTTAACACATTGGGTGCCAAAACCGGGATTCTCCGGTTTTGTAAATAGTCGCGTTGAGTGCCAAAACCGGAGATCTCCGTGAAGAGATTTATTTATTTTTCCACATGGGGGCGCTCTAATGCACATTATGTGCATCGTATGTGCACACTCGCGGGGGAGGGGATGAAGTTCTCAGTTCACACACACACAAACACAAGCCCAATGCCTTTTCTTTTGTTTCAAACAACATAGCGATCGGCAACTACACGTACACGTACACACACACGCGCACACACACACACACACACACACACACACACACACACACACACACACACACAACCTCCAAGCCCAGGGACGGTGGCGAGCTGGTCCACCTCCAGTCCGCGCCCAGGGACGGTGGACAAAGTCCTTACCTTTAGTAGTTCTCTGCAATGCGCCGATCATGGCACACGGATTTATCCATATAAAAAATAAACTCCATGGACGCAACTCGTGTGTGTCTGTGCGAGCAGCCTGTAGTGAGGCCGCCGCGGACACACACAAACACAAATACACACACACACACACACACACACACACACACACACACACTCGACTGCTTTATTTAGTGTAACTCGAACACGCACTGCTTGGTATGGGTTAAATAAATGGGTATACAAACGTATTCCATTCATGGCGATGTGATTGGTATCATAATATGTCATTCATGTAGGCTACAAGCCTACCTACAGTATGTGACAACAAAGATTGTACCACTACGCTAAGGATTACATGAAAGAAAGACACAGTTGGGCGGGCGTGTGTGTGTGTGTGTGTGTGTGTGTGTGTGTGTGTGTGTGTGTGTGTGTGTGTGTGTGTGTGAGGGAGAGAGAGAGGCGTGTGCGTGTGTGGCGAGGCGAACGGGGGAAACTCTTTCTTATTGGCTTTTCATGCTTTTTTTGGGTCGTATTCTGGTTCTTCATGTCTTGAAGTCGGGGCGTTTTGTGAATATTTAAGGGCGTGTTATTTAAATGACGCTCGTTTTCAGACGTGAGATTTATCAAAGCTCCGACCTGATGTACGCTAGGATTGGCTGTATACGATCCGTTGATAAATCTGACTTCGACACGTGTCACCTTGACACCAACTGTCCAACCGCTAGATAATGAGTTATAAGAATCTAATTTAAGTTCAGTTGGATTACTTTTAAATAAATTGTACTATATATAAGTCAGTTACTTACAGTAACAATGAAAAAGAAAACAATATATTTTGTTGTATATCTATTGCATTTATTTGTATTATATGTGAACACATATGGTATGGTGGGTACTGGGTAGACACCACAAATGTAACACGTCCAAGACCACATTATCTTATATCGTATATAACAAGAGGGGAAAAGTGCAATAAAGAGAACAAGTTCAAGGTTCTTACTCCAAGTAACTAGTAATCAAGTAATGTAACTGTCAAAAAGGGCTAAAAGAGAGAAGAAAAAAAAATCCAATGTCCATTGATGATGCACTGGCAGATGGTAAAATGTAAGGCCTCCTCTGCTCCTCAAAAAAAAAGTCTTCTGAACACGGAGGGTTTCTCTCTGCTTCCGCGAGAAAGAAAAAAAAATCATCGGGACCCCCCCCCCCCCCCCGTTTGCTTGTTACAGGCCATTGAACATAGCATGTCTCGTCAAAAATGCAGGGAGAAAAAAATATACAGCCTTTTCCCCAAATACGCTAAGCAGGAAGTTAATGGTGGTGGAGATCTTTCGATCACGTGATCTCCTGGATCTGTGTGACTTGAGGATGAAAATGGTCACTTTTGTGTTAGAAAACAGCACCATCTGGTGGAAAACCACTGAAAACGAAAAAGTCATAAAAGTCGTCTTTGGCAGTAATGAGTTAACACATTGGGTGCCAAAACCGGGATTCTCTGGTTTTGTAAATAGTCGCGTTGAGTGCCAAAACCGGAGATCTCCGTGAAGAGATTTATTTATTTTTCCACATGGGGGCGCTCTAATGCACATTATGTGCATCGTATGTGCACACTCGCGGGGGAGGGGATGAAGTTCTCCTGAACCTGCCTAAACCTAAAGTTCACATAGATCTGTAAAGTGTAATGTGCATGAGCATGCTAGCTCATACACGCGCGGGGATGCACGTACCTCGTGTGTGTCTGTGCGAGCAGTCGTAGTGAGGCACGCGCGCGCGCGAGCACACACACACAAACACAAGCCCAATGCCTTTTCTTTTGTTTCAAACAACATAGCGATCGGCAACTACACGTACACGTACACACACACGCGCACACACACACACACACACACACACACACACAACCTCCAAGCCCAGGGACGGTGGCGAGCTGGTCCACCTCCAGTCCGCGCCCAGGGACGGTGGACAAAGTCCTTACCTTTAGTAGTTCTCTGCAATGCGCCGATCATGGCACACGGATTTATCCATATAAAAAATAAACTCCATGGACGCAACTCGTGTGTGTCTGTGCGAGCAGCCTGTAGTGAGGCCGCCGCGGACACACACAAACACAAATACACACACACACACACACACACACACACACACACACACACACTCGACTGCTTTATTTAGTGTAACTCGAACACGCACTGCTTGGTATGGGTTAAATAAATGGGTATACAAACGTATTCCATTCATGGCGATGTGATTGGTATCATAATATGTCATTCATGTAGGCTACAAGCCTACCTACAGTATGTGACAACAAAGATTGTACCACTACGCTAAGGATTACATGAAAGAAAGACACAGTTGGGCGGGCGTGTGTGTGTGTGTGTGTGTGTGTGTGTGTGTGTGTGTGTGTGTGTGTGTGTGTGTGTGTGTGTGTGTGTGTGTGTGAGAGAGAGGCGTGTGCGTGTGTGGCGAGGCGAACGGGGGAAACTCTTTCTTATTGGCTTTTCATGCTTTTTTTGGGTCGTATTCTGGTTCTTCATGTCTTGAAGTCGGGGCGTTTTGTGAATATTTAAGGGCGTGTTATTTAAATGACGCTCGTTTTCAGACGTGAGATTTATCAAAGCTCCGACCTGATGTACGCTAGGATTGGCTGTATACGATCCGTTGATAAATCTGACTTCGACACGTGTCACCTTGACACCAACTGTCCAACCGCTAGATAATGAGTTATATGGCTTAAGAATCTAATTTCAGTTCAGTTGGATTACTTTTAAATAAATTGTACTATATATAAGTCAGTTACTTACAGTAACAATGAAAAAGAAAACAATATATTTTGTTGTATATCTATTGCATTTATTTGTATTATATGTGAACACATATGGTATGGTGGGTACTGGGTAGACACCACAAATGTAACACGTCCAAGACCACATTATCTTATATCGTATATAACAAGAGGGGAAAAGTGCAATAAAGAGAACAAGTTTAAGGTTCTTACTCCAAGTAACTAGTAATCAAGTAATGTAACTGTCAAAAAGGGCTAAAAGAGAGAAGAAAAAAAAATCCAATGTCCATTGATGATGCACTGGCAGATGGTAAAATGTAAGGCCTCCTCTGCTCCTCAAAAGAAAAGTCTTCTGAGGTAGTACCGGCAGCAGAAGCCACTTCTCCTCTGGTCTGGTCATTAATCTTCAAAGATCTGATTTTTGCCACATTCAAAACACAAACATATACTGTTACAGTATATAGTAAGAATAGAACATATAGTCTTGAAACTGTCTTGGTCTTGAAAATATATGACTAAACATAATTATGTTAATATTAGCAGTTCTACAAATTATAAAAACAAGCCCTTAATGATTCAGAATGATAATTCCTAATGAGTGACTGTAGAACAAGCACATATCTGATCAGGAACTAATATGTTACCTTATTTTTCCCGTCTGTCCTTCTCAGTTTTCCAGTGTTTGTACACCTTGTCCAGGTTGATGGTGGCACCATCTGCTTTGCAGCCTTGACTTGATTCGCATTAACTGGTCCAAAGGTTCCACTTGAAGACGATTTCTTGATGTTGTTTTGATTCGATTCATCAAGTTAAATCCTCTTTCACAGTCTGCACTGGATGCTTGAAATGTCCCACAAATGTCCACAAGCTGTGAGACGTCCCTCAGCTCCTCACATCTAAGTGTTGCAGCCACCATATGTGAGAATGTGCTGATTGTCCCTTGTTTCAGTTTGTGTCTCACAATGTACTTCAAATCAGCATATTCACTGTTAATGGCATCCATAGACTGTGGGCGGGGAATGGCCTGGTACTTCTTTGCCAGCACAGCAACATCTGTTGATCTTTAGTCAAAACTGATGTCTGAACTCAATGCTGCAATGTCAAACGCAGACCACTCTTTTAAACCATCCACTGGAAAACGAGCATCCAGGTGATCACACAGGCTGTGAATAAACAGAGTAATATCCCCATCAGCTGTTGAGGTCCTTATCACCGCTTTGACTCTGTCACTCCACTGAGGCTCTCCCGCATCATTCAGGTACTGCAAACGCAGCTTCTCGATCTTTGCTCTTGCAAGGCAATGCCCTTCCATCACCGCCAGGTTGCATTTTTGAAGAGAGAGGTAGAGTTGTGCCAGCTCGCTCAACACATCTCCAAGAGCAGTGAGTGTAAACTTGTACTTTGGATTACTCAGCTTTTTGTAGCAGTATTTTGCCACTGGATCTCCATTATCACTGTATGTTGTTTTGCAGTATTCCTCAAGAACAGTGTAGTTCCTCAGAACAGCATTTACAGCTTGGTTGCGTGACAGCCATCGCACCTCATTCAAAGGCCTGAATGACAGTGTATCCTGATCGAGGACCTCTGCTAGTTCCTCAAATGTGCACGGATCGCGGTTTTAGTTGCGGTTGCCGCAGTTAACCGCAGTTTGGGTGGATTTGGGTCAATCAAATATAATAATTAATAAATATTCGATAAACCGCGGGTGAAATAATGCGGGAATTAAATGAATGATATCAATCTATAGGCCTATTATAGCTTTTTAAAAGCACGAAATCTCGCCGTGCGTGAGTTTGTAGTATTTTAATATTACGTCATTTTACATCAGGCACAAATTAGCCGCCTACTGCACGTTGCTTTACCGGCAAGGGGTCTTTGTACCGCATGAAGCCAGGGTTGCCAGATTTTGCAATAGAAATAAGCAGCCAGGTCTATGAAAACAAGCCCAAAACAAGTGCCAAATTAGCCGAAAAGTCGCTTATAAAGACAGACATGGCAACAGAGCCATGAAAGCGAAAGTAAAGTGAATGAAACTCCGTCTTGTTGTTACCATAGATATGGATTGTATACAGTCACTACATCGCGACAGACAGTGGTGAGTAACATTGTTTATAAGAAAACGTCAGGAAAATAATGATAATTTGATGCGGTTGGTGCGGATCTAGAAATAGGATGGTATAATTAACGCAGTTGGATGGCGGGTGGATAATGAACACGTATATGCGGATTTGGGTGACGATAAACCCTATCCGCGCATCTCTAATACTCACATATTTTTCTGATGATCATGTATCTTTTGAACAGCCAGCATTGATGCGTTCATTTTAATGCTGCGTAGTACATTGTCAATGAGCACTTTAACTTGCTGGCTGTCCAATTTTTTCTTTTGCGACTGTTCAGTCCTTTCGCGTCGTTCCTCTGCGTTCTGCTGCAGCAACGCACCGATTCCAACCCCCTCCTTGCGTCGTCGTAAAATCCCAGCAGCATTCTGGTGGGTTTTGTGCTGGAGGTGGCGCTTAAGGTAGTACATTTTCCATTCGTTCCACATTTTCCCTTCAGAAAAGTCACCTGGAACTTTGGCTTCACAACATGTTTTGTAGATAATTCCTTTCTCATCCGAAAAAGAAAACATATCTCCCAGTTTCACATGTTGTCCGTCTATTTACAAACTCCGCCAGCCATTCAGTCCTAAAAGAGAGCATTTTCTTCTTTGCTTTGGCTGGGTTTGGTGTCCATAACTTTCGGCTTTTTTGGAGGTTGACTCATGATTTATTATTAACACATTGTGTGCCAGAGGTTTATTAAAATAGGGTACGTTCAGTGCCTGCATATCTTCCATCCACTTACGTTTTGTGCTGTAGAAGCCCCGACGCGGAAGTGCATGTAAACAAAGCGTGCGTGCGAGACGGCGGAGGGTCCCGACTAACGCCTGGAACTAATGCGATCCTCCATTGCAGAGTGATCGGCGATCGAAAACGGCTCACTTCCACCACGTTAAAAAGAAATGGAGATATTAAGCTTTTAGTCAAGGAGTTAACATTGGAGCGGCCGACCGGAAGGATTTTTTTTGACTTCTCCCTCTAATTCCATGTCTCCATCCATGTCTTTCCTGTATGTCTGTTTGTCTCTCTGCTGCTCTGTGAGTCTCTCTCCATCTGTTCTGTCTTTCTATTCATCTTTCCTCTCTCTTTCTCTTAATGAGTGCTTTCATCTTTCTCTCTGGGATAGAAAGTTGAGGGGAAAATAAGGCCACATTTCATGTTATTGAATTATCCAACGTTCCTCAGTTCACAGTCAATAAGACCAAGCTAACCAAAGCCGAGATGCAGCTGCATTCATATCTGTATTAACACTGTATAATTGTGATGCATTACAGTTTTAATTAACATTTTTTTCTTTCGTTTTTTCTTCTGTGATATGTCCTATGGGTTATGGGATCTCCATCAGCCTTTTTTCATTTCAATGACCCCTAGTTTGATATTTTTGCTGTCAGGTCGAACCTCATATGTCCCAAACTGTTACTAATTCAACAATAGCAGATCTATACAAGCTCAAAATGCGTCGCTACTTTTGTGTGACACTCATGAAGTAGGTCGTTAATTTACAAAACAAATAAATAGCCTAAACATACTTATTTCTGGCTGCGTTTGCCCACTGCCTGCGATTTTAGTTTTTCTTACCTTTTCAACTGGTCACAGAATATTTATATCCATTGTTGTTAAGCACGGAGGGTTTCACTGTGCTGCCGCGAGAAAAAATAAATCACAGCGACCCCCCTTCCCTTGTTACAGGCTGTTGAATATAGCATGTCTCGTCAAAATGCAGGGGAAAAAAAATTGAACTCAATTTATTGATTGATTGAAAATTTCATTAGGCAAAAGTAGGCAAACCAAATTGCTACCAATTGCTTGTCGGTAATGAGCGAGGAGGTGTGGGTGGTGTGGGGGGGGGGAGGAGGTGTGGGTGGGGGAGGGGGGGACTTTGTGATGTCCGCGGGGGAGATGTGGAGGTGATTTGAGGCAGTATATCCTTCCTTAGACCTGCCGTCTAAGATCTTTCTTACTGGTGGAGGTGGGGGAGGGGTGATGTGGGGAAACCCTTGTGTCGACCTCGGCCAAATTCCACCAGGCGATGGACTGTTTGGGAAAATGGGAAACTCAGGGAGAAAATAATCTCTGTTTCCACGCCGATCCCACAGAGGGAAACCATGTAGTTGTCGTCCAGCGTCCGTTAATTGGAAAAACAGGGAAAATAACTCAGTTTCCCAGCATTCCTCTCGGTGGGACACTTTGTTGTTGTCCTGGTATCGACTGGTGGTGGAGGAGGAGGTGGGGGAGGGGTGAAGCTGTTGTCCCGCGTCGACGCCAAGCGGTGGTGCCAGGAGATAGGAAGAACAGGGGGAAAATCACCGTATCCCTGTGCTTCCCTCTGAGAGATACCCTGCGGTTGTCTCGGGCCCATGTGGCGCATGAGGAAATCCTCTTGGTGACGATGCTTGTGGGGAAGCCCTTGTGTCGTCACCGGCCAAATTCCCTCCAGCGGTGGTCTGTTTGAGAACGCGGGTCTTGAAACCAACACAGACGTTAACCGGGACAAATAATCCATCCTTGTTTCTCACGGGGTTGAATGCAGGAGAGAACCAAAAATGCGACTGTCCTCGTTGAAAGCCATCTCACATCTATCAAGATAGTTGTTTTCCCAAAAACGCTAAACAGGAAGTGGATGGGGGGGGGGGGACATCTTTGAATCTCCTGGATCTGTTTGACTTGAGGGTGAAAATGGTCACTCAGGTGACAGAGAACAGCGCCATCTGGTGGAACTGAAAACAAAAAAGTCGTCATAAGTCGTCCTTGGCAGTGAATGAGTTTAACTCTGACTTACGTATATCAGAGGCCATATTCAATGAAACTACAGACTAAACTTGTAAAACGTGTGTGCGCGCGAGTGATTGTACATGTGTGCATACTTGAGCATAATACGTACCTGCGATTGTCCATTTCTACACTCTCAAACTAGCACTGGGGACTGTAGCCTAAACCTTTGGTTCTCAAAGTAGGGTCCGGGGACCCCCAGGGGTCCTTTGGGGGGATACCAGGGGGCCCCCAGCAAAATGTCACAATCATTTTAACCCCTTTATCCATATTGTATACTTTGGTTATTCAAAAATAGCAGATGTACCAGCTCATAGCGCGGCACGGAGTGCCACGCTATGAGCTTGTAGATCTGCTATTTTTGAAAAACTTTGAAAATGTGTGCAAATCTTTTTTTTTTTTATGTTTAAAGGTGAAAATCTTTAACACAAATCTTTGCTTCTGGGGGTCCCTGGCACAACATATTTTCAGGTGGGGGTCCGCGGCCAAATACATATGAATTTGGGTGTCCTTGGCACGAAAAAGTTTGAGAACCACTGTTGTAAATGACAGCCCCTGTTTCCCCCTCCCACAGGTTCCAGTATCCCAAGTTGTCCCACCAGTCCAAGTTAGTTGTTTTCTTCGTTCATGTCTTTCATCCCCCCCCCCACCACCCCCTGTCTAATTAACATTGCAGTGGTTTGTTTTGCTGTTTCACAGGTGTCATGCCATTAATCCAGCGCCATGCACCATTTGTCCAACAGTGTGCTTCTTCACTAACCTTTGCTTTTAAAAACACTTCAGTTGTTTTTTGAGCATTTTGAGAATACTTAAGTATTCAAAAGGACAAATTACAAAGTGCATTTGGCTTTTGATATCAACACATTGCTGTATTGAAATGTTGACATTGTCCCCCTAAAAATCTAAGATTTCCCAGTAGTGTTTGTAGATCTAATATTTTGAAATACAGCTCATTGTGATTGATTCATAATTCAGGCCTACTTTTCCCCTTCCTAGAAATGTAGTGGAGTCAAAAGTACAATATTTGTCTTGTCATGTAGTGGAGTGAAAGTCATGATTATCCAATAACACAAATGCTCAAGTAAAGAACAGATACTAACCCTAAACATTTACTTAAGTACAGTATTCAAGTAAATGTATGTAGTTACTGTCCACCACTGCCCTAAGCTTAACCTCAAACTAACATAATATTTGTCGGACTATTGGACCGTTGGACTAATGGGCTTTTTGTTTCACATTGCAGTTGTTTCAACATACTCCCACTCTCAAGCTCTACTATAGTGACAGCATGGGACAACATTTGACCAAATGGCAACATTTGACGTGATGGCAGCCCCCTTCACGTAATTTTACAAAGTCCTGATAATCTTGAAGCTACCATAACGCAGCGCAGCGCAAGATAACGTAACGTATCGTAGCGTAATGTACCGTAGCATAACGTAACACAACGGAAAGTACCATAAGGTACCCTCAGCTACCGTAACGTAACGTAGCATAACGTAACGAAGCTACCGCGTAAGCTACCGCGTAAGCATAATATAACATAACATAACATAATTGTTTTTCATGTCAAGGACCCCCAAATTGATATATATTTGGCCGTGGACCCCCATCTTTAAGTATTTTGTGCCAGGGACACCATACATCATTTGTGTTGTTAGCATGTTTCAAAAATATTTATTTTTACATCATTTTCAACATTAAAGGGATCGTTCACCCCCAAAATGAAAATGTTTCTATATAGCCACTCATGGAGACTTGAATTCATGGATATTTTTTTTGATTTTGTTGCATTCCTAAGCCAATAATTTGATGACAGGCAGCGGTTCTGGTAGGAGACACAAAGGGTCATCAAATTATTGGCTTAGGAATGTGACAAAAACCAAAAAAATATCCGTGGGGTAAAGAAAATTAAGTTTTTCGGGTGACTATCCCTTTAAAAAGATCTAGGGGAGGCCTTAGCTGTTTGGAGGTAGTCCAACATTTTAATATGTTGGACAAAAGCTTAGCTAACTCATGTAACATCATTAAATTTTTTTATAATAATATAATAATCATTGTAATTAGATATGCTCTACCATACTGTAACATAACAAAAGACACATACAGTAAGATAAGATGAAATACATACAGTATAGAAATGCATTATTACAGCAGCCAGGAGTACGATATCCCCTGAAGCTATAAATGGAAGAGAGATTTATCAACAGAAAACACACTGTCTCTATAGCATTGTGCTTCTATAAGTGGAAAGGAAATGAAAAAGATGATGAAAGTATATGATCCGTGCCGTGTATGGAAATTACTGTACAATTGTCTCATATATCATAACATAGAGAGACAACAAACCCAGATAGAGATATTATCAATGGTGGACAATACTGTAAATACTGAAGTATTCAAAAGTACAAAATACCAAAGTACTTTTTCAGAAATTGTGAAACAAGCACATCTACAAGCTCACTTGCACTGTGACGCGTTGTGAGCTTGTGGATCGCCGCTGGTTCAAAATGCTGGCGCTTTTCGGTGATAGTTTTGTCTTCTTTCACTTTCTCCATGCCGTTTGGTGCCCCCCCAAGGTTGGTCAAGCATGAACTGAGGGGGCAGAATTTGCAACTGAGGGTGCCAGGCCCCCTCTGGCACCCCCGTGGCGCCGGGCCCGTGCCGATCATCAAATTATTGGCTTAGGAATGCGACAAAAACTAAAACATATCCATAAATTCAAGTCTCCATGGGGTGACTAATCCATAGGAAATTTTGGGGGTTAATCTGCTATTTTCAAAAAAAAATTAACATTTGTGCAAATCTTTGAATATGTATATATATTTTTAAAGCGAACATTTATAACTCAATTCTTTTTCATTCTGGGGATTCTAAGTCTTCTAAATCTAAACAGATATTTGAAGAAAGAAAAACAAGAACGAAATGACAAGTCATATTCTACCAGGTGCTGTGTGTGTGTGTGTGTGTGTGTGTGTGTCGCGCGCGATTGTTTTCATAGACCTGATTGCTTGTTTTTTCGCATTGCTTGTTTTTCTCGCCAAACCTGGCAACATTGAATATGCGACGCTGAAAGCTAATAATGTTTTTTATATAAGTGGTGGCAACAATTTTAGACACCACACAGGTCTTCCCAACAATAGCGAAGATTAAAGTCAGGGTGAACATGGCCAAATAATAACTTAATAGCCAAACTAGGTCTAATGAAGCACGCTAGCATTTAGGCTAACTCTGTTGCCTGAGGCCAGCACTGTCTGCAACTGTTGCAATGTTGAAGGAGGGGAGCGGAGGGCGGTTACTGCGGAGGACGGGCCGTCTCCCCATTGCCTTAAAGGACAGGCAAAACGGGGAACTGTCCCCATTGGCTTTTAAGGAGTGAAGGACAGCCAGGATAGCCAATGATTGAAAACATGTCGAACATGATGCAAATTTTTAGGATGACGATTTTTAGGATGACGATTAGGTCTGACTGTTTGTAGACTCAGTCACTCTTCGAGCACCTGGTAAAAACATATGTTGCTAATATCAGTGTTGCTCAGACTTTTTCATGTCAAGGACCTCCCAAAATTATGTATTTGGCCACGGACCCCCATCTGAAAATATTATTTTGGTTCCAGGGACCCCCAGAAGCAACGATTTGCACACATTTTCACGATTTCTTAAAAAAAAATAGCAGATCTACAAGCTCATAGCACACTCGGTGCCGTGCTATTTTTGAATAGCTAAAGAAATCTAAAAATGGCACAGATAAGTTCCCTTCCTGGTCTTAATGGGTTAAATGGTTATAAGCACAGTACTCAAGTACATGTACTTAGTTACTGTCCACCACTGAATAGTGGAAAAAGTACTCAAATGTTTTACTTTAAGTAAAAGTATCAATACTGCATTGTACAAATACTCTGTTACAAGTAAAAGTCCAGTGTTTAAAATTTACTTGAATAAAAGTACAAAAGTATTGGGATCAAAATGTACTTAAAGTACCACAAGTAGAAAGTACTCTGTATGCAGAATGTCCCATTTCACAAGTTTTCAAATGTATACAAATTCACAAGCTCACAATGTGTCGCATCGCGACGCATTGTGAGCTTGTAGATCGGCTATTTTCAAATGGACAAAATGTATACTTTTGGAGTATAAGTACAATATTTGCCTCTGAGACGTAGTGGAGTAGAAGTACTGAAAGTAAAAAATACCTCAAAATTGTACTTAAGCACAGTACTTGAGTAAATGTACTTATTTACTTTACACCACTGCTGTTGTACGATGGAGTATGAATGATGCTGCATTCGCACTAGGGAATGGATGATAATCGTTATTACCGTTTATCGTGATAAAACCCGCTCATGCTGATCGTATCGCGGATATTTTAATATATGGTGAAATTGGCTGGGTTCAATTCACTTTTGCCGAACTGCACAGCCGGTACTCTATGCTTAATCAAACTGACCCGTAAACGTAGTGCACTTGGTATGCTCTCTTTTCACTGTGCACACAATCTCTTTGCCAAAAATTACAGATGTACAAGCTCACATTGATTGATTGATTGATTGAATACTTTATTAGCAGTTTGCAAAAAAAAAGTACAGGAAAGTACAGTTCAATACAAGGTCAGCTAAGAGGATTTTAAACCCAAGAAAGCCTATGGCTTGTTTCCATTGGGGTGCTTTGTACTCAATTCAACCCGTCGCCACGTGAGCTTTAACATCTGCTATTCTGGGGCCAACGTGGTTAGCACAAGTGGTATGTGGAGTGTGTAAATTAAAAACACCACTTCGTCATGATACAGTGGCACACAAAAGTAGCAAAAATAGCCGATCTACAAGATTAAGGTTATTTTTTGAGTAAAAATGTATATACAAATTATAAGAAATATATATATTCAAAGATATGCACACATTTTCACGATTTTTCAAAAATAGCAGATCTACAAGCTCATAGCGTTATGAGCTTGTATATCTGCTATTTTTGAATAGCCAAAGAAATCTAAAAATGACACACAGATGCGTTCCCGGTCTTAAAATATTTTCAAGAGCTTGTGACAAAATAGACATTGGATCCATTGGAACACAGGTTATTTTATTTTTCCATTTCCTGGAAAGTGACAGTTTTGTACATACAAGGTTTCCACCCGACAGCGAAGATGTTTTCCTTTGTATGTTTCTCGTCACTCACACACACACACACACACACACACACACACACACACACACACACACAGACATACGCTTGACGATGTCGGCGAGTGTAACATCAACAGTGACTTGGCGGCGTTGCTGAACACGCTTTTGGTCATTCTGTATCTTTTTGCACATTTGAATGCAGCTCAAGGCTTTATTCACTGTGATCAACCCTCCACTCACCACCACCACACCCCATTCCTCTGGCATTTTAATACTTTGTGTGTGTGTGTGTGTGTGTGTGTGTGTGTGTGTGTGTGTGTGTGTGTGTGTGTGTGTGTGTGTGTGTGTGTGTGTGTGTGTGTGTGTGTGTGTGTGTGTGTGTTCATGTGTACTGACCACAGTGTGTTTTTGTGTGCAGGTATGAGAGAGCATCCTCCCATCGCTACATGTGACCTGGCAGAGCACATGGACCGCCTCAAAGCCAACGACGGACTGGCCATCTCCCAGGAGTATGAGGTAATAAATACTTCATTCACTGATGCTCAGTAGTGGAAAGCAGTGGTGGAAAGTAACTAAGTACATTTACTCAAGTACTGTACTTAGGTACAATTTTGCGGTATCTTTACTCTACTGTAGTATTTCCAAATTTCTGAACTTTTACTTCTACTCCACTACATCTCAAAGACAAATATTGTACTTTTACTCCACTACAATTATTTGAAACCTTTAGCTACTAGTTACTTTGTAGATATAAATTATGATATTATAAAACATACATTAACCACTTCAGCCCTATTTTATACCTAGGCTATTTGAAAATAGCCGATCTACAAGCTCATAACGCGTCGCATCACGACACGTTGTGAGCTTGTAGATCTGCTATTTTCAAACATCTAAGTACTTTTACTTTTAGTACTTTAAGTATATTTTGATGCCAATACTTTTGTACTTTTACTCAAGTAACACTTTGAACACAGGCCTTTTACTTGTAACAGAGTATTCTTTACTTAAAGGGATATTTCACTTTCAAAAAAACTTTGGGTCATTTATCGTCTACTCAGGCTTTTGTCAGCCCCCCAGACCGTTTTTAAGTTGCTTGATTCAGTATTTAGATATTTGATATACATTTTATCAGACACGCCCCCTTCCTATACAAACCCATTATAACTTCAAACTCCATTTTTAACATGTTAAATTCATCAAAAACACCCGTCCTTGGTTCTGGTGACTCACCCTGCCCTCCTAATACGTGAGGGGGCCGTGTTCTTTCGATAACTTTTTTCATTTATTTAAAAAAAAAATTTGGAAAATGAAAAAAATAAAATACAATAAAAAGAAAGAAGAAAAAAATGAAAAAAGTAATCGAAAAAACACGGCCCCCTCGCATATTAGGAGGGCAGGGTGAGTCACCAGAACGAAGGATGGGTGTTTTTGATGAATCTAACATGTTAAAAATTTAGTTTGAAGTTATAATGGGTTTGTATAGGAAGGGGGCGTGTCTGATAAAATGTATATCAAATATCTAAATACTCTGATGATGACTCTGATGATAAAATGACCAAAAGTTTTTTTGAAAGTGAAATATCCCTTTAAGTAAAATATCTGAGTACTTCTTCCATCACATGGTGGAAAGTAACTAAGCACATTTAAACATGTTTGAACATGGTTTCCTGCGCAAGTACTGACATGTTTTACCCTTGAGCTAATAGAGCCCTGCTTGCTCAGGGGATAAATGTAATCTTGTCAGGTCGTGTCAGGTCCTGTGTTTAGGTAAGACATGACCTTTTGACACCTTTGACATCTAAATGCCTCAATAGGAGAGCAGGGAGACAAAATACAACCACCCTAATTATATACGTTATACTCTGCCATCGACACAATTACATTGTATTCATAAGAAGTTACATAGTGAGTCTTTAAAAAAATTACATTTTCGGTTCCACATATAAAAAAAAAAAATGGCGGACGCGGCTGGTGCTGCTCGAGGTGCTCCAAACAAACCTCGAATAAAACCAGAAATATACACAACGGTTGATGGCAAAACTATCGTGGAAGATGAACTCTTAAACTTCCTCGTTGTTAAAATGAAGACCGTCAATCAGGATGACATTGTTCTAATGGCGGTGAATCACTTTGGGTCAGAGTGGATTGAAGGCTCAAAGAAAGTTCTGTTTGATCTTTGCCCAGGTACACAGCGAAATGTGGCTCATAAAGGGGCACAAAAAGATGCAAATAACATCAAGAGTTGTCTGAAACTACTGAACGAGGCTGGTGAAAATGTTCCTCGCTTTGTGTCTCATCATTTAGATGAGTTACCACCGATGACTTTTAACAGCCTTGATGTCTCCTGTCTGGTTAGTAAAATCGAGCGCTTAAGCTATATATCCACCATGAAGCAGGCTGTGGGTGTGCAGTCTAATACCTGTGAGGATCTCCGTGTGATAACTGAGGATATAAATCAACGCTTTTGTGTGATTGAGCAACCAGATGCCAGCAAGGCGAGCGCGCCTGCTGCCAACGCCAGTGAGGTGGCCCTGCGCCACGGGGTGGAAACCACGGAGCCTACGCTTGGAGCCTCGGTCCTGTATACCGGCGTTGAGGAGGAGATAGCCTCGAACACCACAGGGAACACTGAAGTGGCGAAGTCACCCGCATGGAGCCGTGTAGTGAAGAATGGATACCGCAAACATGTCCCTGGAATGTCTACTGCACAGGCCAAGCCTCGTCTGACTCTTCCCAGAGAAAAGAAGACGTATGGCATTGTTTGAACCGGTGCTGTGGGGAACATACGAGCTGTAAAGACTAAGATGGTGAGTGTGTTCGCCACGAAATTCTCACCCGACTTGGACACAGAGACACTGGCTAGTTATCTGAAAGACAAACTGTCCAGAGACGTAACTTGTCTAAAGATAGACACTGACCAAACCCGGTACAGTTCATTTAAAATAACAGCTGAGTGCAAAGAGGTTGGCGAGATGTATGATCCTCAGCTTTGGCCAGAAGGAACGTATGTACGGCGGTTCTACGAGCCACGTAAACCCAGGGCTGCTGCTGCTGGGGCAGTTGTAAAGTTACTGCCTGTCATAAGGATGCATGAGCCCGAGGCTGGGGCTTCGAGTACATGATAGACTTGTTTATGAACTATGAGAGTTGTGTCTTATAACTCGCGTGGCCTGCGCCTCGGACAGGGCGCAGGGGAGAGAGCGCAACGCGTTGTTATTGACAAGCTCCTAGAGAATGCTGATATACTGTGTATACAGGAGACTTTTTTAGCAACACAAGATCTTGATAAACTTAACTCTGTCCATAACGATTTCCACGGGGCAGGGGAATCAACGACAGACTTAAGTACACGAATACTGCGTGGCAGGATCCCAGGGGGGGTGGCCATTCTATGGCGTAAGAAGCTCGACCCACTTGTCAGTGTGATTAGGCTGGAAGAGGACTGGTGCATAGGCATTAAAGTTGTGTATGAGAAGAACGTTGTTATCATTTTAAATGTTTACACTCCTTATGAATGTCACAAAAATGAGGATGAATACCTTAATAGGCTTGCTTTTATTAGTTCCTATATTAAAGAAAGTGTTTACACATGCATATATGTCCTGGGTGATTTGAATGCTGACATAGCAGATAGCAACTCAATGTTTGGTCAACATCTAACACAATTTTGTAAAGACAATAAGGTTATTCTGTCCAGCAAGGTGCTGTTGCCAGGCAGCTACACATATATCAGTGAAGCATGGCATACAACATCCTGGCTGGATCACTGTATAGCTACAGCCGATGCTCATGATAGTATAGAGAAGGTTGAGATCTTGTATGGTCTGGCCACAGCAGATCACATGCCTGTCTCTCTGACTATAAATGTTGAGGGTCTACCTGAGCTGGCCAGCCATGGTAGTCCAAAACAACCTGATAAATTGGACTGGGCAATCCTCACAGAAGATGACTTACTACATTACAAGTCACTGACTGATGTATACTTAAGTAATATTGATTTACCTGTTGAGGCTATTACATGTGGAAACATTAACTGTAAGAATGATAGACATTATAGTGACCTGTGTAAAATGTATGACATGATAGTACAATGTTTAGTTAATGGAAGCAAACCTTTTAAAAGAATAAGGAGTAAACAACATAATCTGAGACCTGGATGGAATGTGTATGTTCATGAGCTACATGTAGAGGCTAAAGAAGCCTTTAAATGTTGGGTTTTAGCAGGAAAACCTAGGCATGGCCCTGAGTGTGACCACAAGAAGCATGCAAATGCTAGGTTTAAATATGCTGTACGCTATATTAAAAGAAATGAGCAGGCCATGAGGGCAAACTCTATGGCCAAAAAGCTACAAAAGAATAATGTTTATGAATTTTGGAAGGAAGTGAAGGTGGTTAACAACAGTAAGATGCCAATACCCTCTAGTATAGATGGCATTACTGGGTCCGAAAATATTGCTGAGCTGTGGAGAAGACACTATGAAAACATTTTTAACTGCGTCAAGAGTGAGGTTTTTAATGTTGGTGAGGTTTCCCACAGTGATGGTGTGATTATCAGATCTGATGAGGTGAGCTATGCCATTGAGAAATTGGCTTTTAACAAAGCATGTGGTCATGATCAGATAACAGCAGAACATCTGAAGCATGCTAGCCATAGAGTTTCAGTGCTGCTTGCTATGTGTTTTTCAGGAATGTTGATGCATGGCATATTGCCTGAATCCATGTTATCTGTCCTGTTAGTGCCTGTTGTCAAAAACAAAACTGGTAAGCTAACTAGCATAGAAAATTATAGACCTATTGCACTGGCGAGCATCTTGTCCAAGGTACTAGAATGTATCCTTATAGAAAGGCTCAATGAATATATAGAAACAACTGACAATCAATTTGGTTTTAAGAAAAAACATGGCACTGATATATGTATTTATTCACTGAAGGAAATTGTGAGTCAGTACAGAAGGTCTAATAGTACCATATTTATGTGTTTCCTTGATGCCTCTCGGGCTTTTGATCGCATCAATCATGGTAAACTGTTTTTAAAGTTAAAAGAGCGAGGTGTCCCCTTGTATTTAATAAGGATCTTGCAGTTTTGGTACTCTCACCAAACCATGCAAGCTAGGTGGGGAATGAGTACGTCCACACCTTTTCTAGTGTCCAATGGAGGACACAGACGCTATGCTACAATCCTGCTTCTACCAGACTGACTGGGGGATGTTTAAGAACGCCGCTGGGAATAACATCAACGAACTCTCAGACTCAGTCACTGGCTTTATCAGTAAGTGCATAGTGGACATAGTCCCAAAAAAGACAGTTCGGATCTATCCCAATCAGAAACCATGGATGGACAGCGGAGTACGTGCACATCTGCATGAACGGGATGCTGGTTTCAAATCTGGTGACGTGGAAACGCGCAACACGACGCGCGCGGCCCTAAACAGCGCCATCAGGAAGGCGAAAAAGGCCTACACAAAAAAGATGCAAGACAAACTCAGCAATGGCGACATCAGGAGCACATGGCAGGCGGTACACACCTTGACAGACTGCAAAACAAGAACCAGAAGCGAGGTGAACCCGCCTGCCTCCCTCCCCAACAAACTGAACACTTTCTACGGCCGGTTTGAGATCAGCTCCAACCGCGGCAGCCAAGCGGGGCCATCAGCAGCACCAGCAGAGGAGAACCCTCTAACCATCTCGGAGAGAGAAGTGCGTACAGCCTTCACACGGGTCAACATCCACAAGGCAGCCGGACCTGATGGGATTCCAGGCCGGGTCCTTAAGACATGTGCAGACCAGCTGGCGGGTGTCTTCGCTGACATCTTTAACCTCTCCCTCTCCCTGGCTGTGGTCCCTGCAGGGTTCAAAATGTCAACCATTGTGCCCATTCCCAAAAAGGCCAAAGTGACATGCCTGAACGACTAGAGACCTGTTGCTCTCACCCCGATCGTCAGCAAGTGTTTCGAGAAACTGGTGAGGGAATACATCAGCTCCACGCTACCTGCCTCGCTGGATCCGTGGCAGTATGCATACCGCAAAAACAGATCCACTGACGACGCTATTGCCATGGCTCTCCACACCGTCCTCTCGCACATGGACAACAAGCTGCTGAAGGACAAATATGTACGTATGCTGTTCGTGGACTACAGCTCAGCATTCAACACCATTGTCCCAGCAATACTTGACAAAAAGCTCAGAGACCTAGGGCTACACCCAAGCATGTGCGACTGGATACAGGACTTCTTGTCCAACCGACATCAGGTGGTGAGAATGGGCAGCATCACATCCGACCCCCTGACCCTCAACACCGGAGCACCCCAGGGATGCGTGCTGAGCCCTCTCCTCTACTCCTTGTACACGTATGACTGCATAGCCACACATGTCTCCAACACCATCATAAAGTACGCGGACGACACGACAGTGATAGGCCGAATCGTCAACAACGACGAGTCTGACTACAGAGAGGAGACCAAATCACTGGCACGCTGGTGCCGGGAGAACAACCTCTCTCTTAACGTCGACAAGACCAAAGAACTGATCGTGGACTTCAGGAGGCCGCGGAGAGACCATGCGCCCATCCTCATCGACGGTGCTGCAGTGGAAAGGGTCAGCGAGTTCAAGTTCCTCGGAGTACACATCGAGGAGGACCTCAAATGGGAGACGCACTCCACACACGTGAGGAAAAAGGCTCAGCAGCGACTGTACTGGCTCCGCCGCCTGAAGAAGCTCGGAGTAGGACATCGCATCCTCAGGCTGTACTACAACAGTTCTGTTGAAGGCATCCTAACAGGCTGTGTCACGGCCTGGTACGGGAACTGCACTGCCCGAGAAAAGATCAGCCTACAACGAGTAGTGCGATCGGCAGAGCGGATAATGGGACTCGAGCTCCCAGCGCTCCAGGAACTGTACAAAAAGCGGTGCGTGGTCAAAGCCAAGCACATCATCAAGGACAAGCACCACCCAAGTCACAGACTGTTCAACCCCCTACAACGACCGCGACCGGGCAAGGGGCTCTACCGCAGTATCAAGAGTTCCACCACCAGGTTCTGGTGTAGTTTCAATCCGGCTGCTGTCAGAATGCTGAATGGGGCATAAGCCTGAATGAGGCATAGGCCTTGTTCAGCAGCCTGACAACATGCGGCGCAGACTTTTCTGGCTCTTCCTGAACACACCTGTGGATTATACCAGGGACAATGACTTGGACTTTAGCCCCCCCTCGGACACACCTGTGGACTACACCAGGTACAAATGACTTTTTGTTGCACTCCCTCATGGAGCTACCTGCGGATTATACTAGGGTCAGTCCACTCTAGGTGGACACGCACTGACCTTTTGCACCTTAATCCCTTGTATAACACTGACTTTTTTTATTGTGCTCCTTTTCCTCTAAGCACCTTAACGTCCATTGTCTATCATGCACAGTATAAGTATAACATGCACAGTATACAATACATTGCTGCTATGCTCAGGCACCTTAGTTTAGTTTTTTTTAGTTTTTTATTATCTCAGGTAATTTGTAAATATGTAGATAATTTGTCTGGCCTTCTGTTGCTCTCTTGTTTTGATCTCCTTCCCACTTGCCCCCCACCCTCTTCTTCTCCCCCCCCCCCCCTCTTCTTTCTATGGAAACTAACGTTGCGATGGGAACGATGTACAAAAAAGAATTTCACCCACTTTTTTACCTTGTAAACCTGTGATGTGACAATAAAACTGATTCTGATTCTGATTCTGTACGCCAGGGCGGAATTCTTTCGCCAGTACTCTTCAATTTATATATGAATGATTTATCGATACAGTTAAATGGGTGTAAAACTGGTTGCATGGTGGGGGATAACCTTATCAATCATATGATTTATGCTGATGATTTAGTTGTACTGTCTCCTTACAGTGCTGGCCTACAGCAGCTACTCAGTATATGCTCAGAATACGGAAAGTTGTTTGATATAAAGTTCAACTCTAAAAAGAGTGTGGTTATGATCTCTAGAACTAAGGACGATCAGAATTTCATGTTTAAATTTATGTGTAGACTTCTGGAGTCAAAGAATATATTAATCATGGCCTTAACAGGGATCACACAGAGTGATACAAGGTATTCCTCATGTTTCTGGAAACACTGGAGGCAATGCTTATATGTTTTTAATTAATGAAAACAGTCTGGTACTCAGGCTATTTATGTATTGCTGTTATCTGTTTTGTGTTTTTATATGGACCCATGGTGTCTGAAATAAAGTTTATACATTTAAGCGTGGCACTGCATAGTAAATGTTACTTTCCACCACTGCAAAGAGTGTCATTCTCTCTTACTTACTGTAAGAGGCAGTGAGGGATTGTGGAACGGTTGATGTCTTATACAAAGAGCGGGTCATTTACATTTAAAGTGCTGAATGCTGGAACAGATAGAGGAGGACAGATGGCCTGAACTGTTTACTCACAGCACTGTGTGTGTGTGTGTGTGTGTGTGTGTGTGTGTGTGTGTGTGTGTGTGTGTGTGTGTGTGTGTGTGTGTGTGTGTGTGTGTGTGTGTGTGTGTGTGTGTGTGTGTGTGTGTGTGTGTGTGTGTGTGCGCGTGCGTGCGTGCGTGCGTGCGTGCGTGCGTGTGCGCGCGTGCGTGAAACAGTAAGTGTATCAACCTCTCTTCCTTTGGCTATTTTTTTGGGGCCAACTAGCTCTTTGTAGCTTTTCGAACATTGTATTATTTATTATTACCCTTATTATTATTATTGTTATTATTATTAACTCTAAAGCTGTAATCAGTAAGATATATTTCCTACCTGGGAAGGCCAGCATTTTTATTGGTGACCTAAGACAGAATGCTCGCTTGGGGAGGGGAGATATTGCCCTTTGAGCTTCAGGCCATACCTCTTGGCAACCAGTAGGTGTCCTACCTGAACACCTGATCTAATATACTAATTAAATATAAATAATATATTTTAATAGTGAGAACATGGGGCCCTAAAGGGCATTGGCAGGCACGCTACAACAGTGTATGCATAGTGGCTCATAACTGTCTGACAGTATTCTACGGAATATACTGTGTATGCACTTTTAACACATTAAGACCAGGAACGCATCTGTGTAACCACTTTAACCATTATTTTATACTTTGGCTATTAAAAAGCTGCGCTATGAGCTTGTATATCTGCTATATCTGCTATTTTTAAAAAAAAATGAAAATGTGTGCAAATCTTTGAATATATATATGTTTTTTTTTAAAGCGAACATTTGTAACTCAAATCTTTGCTTCTGGGGGGTCCCTGGAACAAAATATTTTGAGATGGGGGTCCGCTGCCAAATACATATCATTTTGGGGGTCCTTGACATGGAAAAAGATATAGCAACAATAGCTTTTCAAAAGAAATTAGACATTTGTTGAGACATTTGACAGTTACAAATAAAATGTTTTTTTTTTTTAATAGCAGATCTACAAGCTCATAGCACGGCACTCGGTGCTGCGCTATGAGCTTGTATATCTGCTATTTTTGAATAGCCAAAGTATAAAATAATGGTTAAAGTGGTTACACAGATGCGTTCCCGGTTTTAATGGGTTAATAGGATCAAAAGAACTCACACACTAAAAAAGAGCTTTTGAAGGCAGGTGACGCAGGCCCCCCAAACCAACTGAGATCAAAGGAGGCCTACAGCACACCGTCGCTGTCGTTAACTAACTTTATATAGAGGAGTCAAACAGACTGTGACGTTTCCAGCTACTAGTGATGGAAGAAGTACTCAATGTATTTTTACTTAAGTATCAATACCCTATTGTAGAAATAGTCTGTTACAAGTACAAGTCCAAGTTCTCAAAATGTACTTGAGTAAAAGTATAAAAGTATTACCATCAAAATATACTTAAAGTAAAAGTAAAAGCACTCATTATGCAGACGGTCCCATTTCACAAGTTTTCAAAATATTTTTAAAAATCCTTTGAAAATAGCTGATCTACAAGCTCAGAACGCGTCACAAAGCGACGCGTTGTGAGCTTGTCGATCTGCTATTTTCAAATTGCCAAAGTATCTATATAGGTCTGAAGTGGTTTTGTAATAATAAACAAAATCTATAAAGTAACTAGTAACTAGGGTTTAACATTTTCCGGGAAATAGCTAATTTTAATTCCCGGGAATTTTCAGACCTTTTCCCGGGCTTCCCGGGAATTCCCGTTAAAGGGTAAAAAAAAAAAAAAGTAAAACTAAAATGCATTTATATGTAGATACTTAAATAGCCAATTTTATATTGAGGTGCCCAAATGTCCCTATTGTGTCCACCTATGAACTTGCACTAATAATGACTTAAGTAGATTTTTTAAATCATATAAATATAATATATAAATATAATATAGTGCCCTGGCGGAGATCTTCTGACAATTAACTTAAACGAGGAGCTGCGCTGTGCACACAACACGCACTCAAACAATGTCAAACTCTAGCTGCTGAAATAAACGTTCCATTTGTATTCATTATTGACAAGAGAATTTGCAAAAGGATTATTTATTTATTGTCCATCAGAGCGCCGGTGAGGTCACAGCTTCTCTACTTTTGTAGGATATTGATTTATTTGATAGCCTAAACTTGTAATTTGTTTGCAGTTATTAATTTATATTAGGCTACTTGCTGGATATTAAGACTCCATTTTGGGATGTTGGCTGTATGTTGTCAAATGTATTAATCTATATTTTGTTGTTGATCAAATGTCGGGTTTTGTAGTGTGATTTTGATGTGCACATGCATGCGCTGCCACTGACAATCAATGAGACAGACAGCTGTTGTGCAGTTCACTTGTTCTACTGGGTAGTTCTAGTAAAATGGTAGTTTGAACGTTCTAAAATGCAAGTGTAGGTAGGGTAGGCTACATTAATGATGATAAAAAAATCGGACCACCGACCACATCGGTCTAATTCTCTCCCTCTCTCTCTCTCTCTCTCTCTCTCTCTCTCTCTCTCTCTCTCGCACGCGCTCTCTCTTGCTCTCTCTCTCTCTCTCTCCAGTCTCTCCTCTCTCTCTATCAAAAGCATTGCTTGGCTTGCGCGCATTTTAAGCTGGAATATAGGCTCGAAATCAAACCTACCCACTGTTTATGCAGCGTTTCACTTGATGTTGAATCTCAACTAGTCAACTGGTGTCTACCGTTTGACAGCAGAGGAAACGGTGAAATCAGCGTGTGCAGGGCAGGCAGGGGGCATCACGGCCACTTGTGTTTTATTTTGTTCATTACTGTTACATTCAGTGCGTCCCATATTGGTTCTCACAACGGGACGATGGGACCCTGCCTTGGTCGGCAACGCGGCAAGTAACTTGGCTAATTATAATAGTAATTCCTCCGCGCTGTAGATAGGCCTTTCTACTAATTAGTATTCATTTCTAACAAGAAAAAAAAAAAACGGGATCCCGGGAACCCAAGTCAGTTCCCGGGACGGTAAATAACCTGGGGATTCCCGGGATTCCCGCATCCCGGGATTCCCGGTGTTAAACCCTACTAGTAACTAAACTTTTCAAATAATTGTAGTGGAGTAAAAGTACAATATTTCCCTTTGTGTAGTGACGGCGCTAATCAACACACGTTGAACGGCTAGGATAAAGATACCAAGGATTCGACAGTGATGTCATTAAGATGCAACCCGGAAGTAGTACGGATGTACGCCATTATGTTCGAATGTTCGAATGTTCAACTCTAAAAAGAGTGTGGTTATGATCTCTAGAACTAAGGACGATCAGAATTTCATGTTTAAATTTATGTGTAGACTTCTGGAGTCAAAGAATATATTAATCATGGCCTTAACAGGGATCACACAGAGTGATACAAGGTATTCCTCATGTTTCTGGAAACACTGGAGGCAATGCTTATATGTTTTTAATTAATGAAAACAGTCTGGTACTCAGGCTATTTATGTATTGCTGTTATCTGTTTTGTGTTTTTATATGGACCCATGGTGTCTGAAATAAAGTTTATACATTTAAGCGTGGCACTGCATAGTAAATGTTACTTTCCACCACTGCAAAGAGTGTCATTCTCTCTTACTTACTGTAAGAGGCAGTGAGGGATTGTGGAACGGTTGATGTCTTATACAAAGAGCGGGTCATTTACATTTAAAGTGCTGAATGCTGGAACAGATAGAGGAGGACAGATGGCCTGAACTGTTTACTCACAGCACTGTGTGTGTGTGTGTGTGTGTGTGTGTGTGTGTGTGTGTGTGTGTGTGTGTGTGTGTGTGTGTGTGTGTGTGTGTGTGTGTGTGTGTGTGTGTGTGTGTGCGCGCGCGTGCGTGCGTGCGTGCGTGCGTGTGCGCGCGTGCGTGAAACAGTAAGTGTATCAACCTCTCTTCCTTTGGCTATTTTTTTGGGGCCAACTAGCTCTTTGTAGCTTTTCGAACATTGTATTATTTATTATTACCCTTATTATTATTATTGTTATTATTATTAACTCTAAAGCTGTAATCAGTAAGATATATTTCCTACCTGGGAAGGCCAGCATTTTTATTGGTGACCTAAGACAGAATGCTCGCTTGGGGAGGGGAGATATTGCCCTTTGAGCTTCAGGCCATACCTCTTGGCAACCAGTAGGTGTCCTACCTGAACACCTGATCTAATATACTAATTAAATATAAATAATATATTTTAATAGTGAGAACATGGGGCCCTAAAGGGCATTGGCAGGCACGCTACAACAGTGTATGCATAGTGGCTCATAACTGTCTGACAGTATTCTACGGAATATACTGTGTATGCACTTTTAACACATTAAGACCAGGAACGCATCTGTGTAACCACTTTAACCATTATTTTATACTTTGGCTATTAAAAAGCTGCGCTATGAGCTTGTATATCTGCTATATCTGCTATTTTTTTTAAAAAATGAAAATGTGTGCAAATCTTTGAATATATATATGTTTTTTTTTAAAGCGAACATTTGTAACTCAAATCTTTGCTTCTGGGGGGTCCCTGGAACAAAATATTTTGAGATGGGGGTCCGCTGCCAAATACATATCATTTTGGGGGTCCTTGACATGGAAAAAGATATAGCAACAATAGCTTTTCAAAAGAAATTAGACATTTGTTGAGACATTTGACAGTTACAAATAAAATGTTTTTTTTTTTTAATAGCAGATCTACAAGCTCATAGCACGGCACTCGGTGCTGCGCTATGAGCTTGTATATCTGCTATTTTTGAATAGCCAAAGTATAAAATAATGGTTAAAGTGGTTACACAGATGCGTTCCCGGTTTTAATGGGTTAATAGGATCAAAAGAACTCACACACTAAAAAAGAGCTTTTGAAGGCAGGTGACGCAGGCCCCCCAAACCAACTGAGATCAAAGGAGGCCTACAGCACACCGTCGCTGTCGTTAACTAACTTTATATAGAGGAGTCAAACAGACTGTGACGTTTCCAGCTACTAGTGATGGAAGAAGTACTCAATGTATTTTTACTTAAGTATCAATACCCTATTGTAGAAATAGTCTGTTACAAGTACAAGTCCAAGTTCTCAAAATGTACTTGAGTAAAAGTATAAAAGTATTACCATCAAAATATACTTAAAGTAAAAGTAAAAGCACTCATTATGCAGACGGTCCCATTTCACAAGTTTTCAAAATATTTTTAAAAATCCTTTGAAAATAGCTGATCTACAAGCTCAGAACGCGTCACAAAGCGACGCGTTGTGAGCTTGTCGATCTGCTATTTTCAAATTGCCAAAGTATCTATATAGGTCTGAAGTGGTTTTGTAATAATAAACAAAATCTATAAAGTAACTAGTAACTAGGGTTTAACATTTTCCGGGAAATAGCTAATTTTAATTCCCGGGAATTTTCAGACCTTTTCCCGGGCTTCCCGGGAATTCCCGTTAAAGGGTAAAAAAAAAAAAAAGTAAAACTAAAATGCATTTATATGTAGATACTTAAATAGCCAATTTTATATTGAGGTGCCCAAATGTCCCTATTGTGTCCACCTATGAACTTGCACTAATAATGACTTAAGTAGATTTTTTAAATCATATAAATATAATATATAAATATAATATAGTGCCCTGGCGGAGATCTTCTGACAATTAACTTAAACGAGGAGCTGCGCTGTGCACACAACACGCACTCAAACAATGTCAAACTCTAGCTGCTGAAATAAACGTTCCATTTGTATTCATTATTGACAAGAGAATTTGCAAAAGGATTATTTATTTATTGTCCATCAGAGCGCCGGTGAGGTCACAGCTTCTCTACTTTTGTAGGATATTGATTTATTTGATAGCCTAAACTTGTAATTTGTTTGCAGTTATTAATTTATATTAGGCTACTTGCTGGATATTAAGACTCCATTTTGGGATGTTGGCTGTATGTTGTCAAATGTATTAATCTATATTTTGTTGTTGATCAAATGTCGGGTTTTGTAGTGTGATTTTGATGTGCACATGCATGCGCTGCCACTGACAATCAATGAGACAGACAGCTGTTGTGCAGTTCACTTGTTCTACTGGGTAGTTCTAGTAAAATGGTAGTTTGAACGTTCTAAAATGCAAGTGTAGGTAGGGTAGGCTACATTAATGATGATAAAAAAATCGGACCACCGACCACATCGGTCTAATTCTCTCCCTCTCTCTCTCTCTCTCTCTCTCTCTCTCTCTCTCTCTCTCTCGCACGCGCTCTCTCTTGCTCTCTCTCTCTCTCTCTCCAGTCTCTCCTCTCTCTCTATCAAAAGCATTGCTTGGCTTGCGCGCATTTTAAGCTGGAATATAGGCTCGAAATCAAACCTACCCACTGTTTATGCAGCGTTTCACTTGATGTTGAATCTCAACTAGTCAACTGGTGTCTACCGTTTGACAGCAGAGGAAACGGTGAAATCAGCGTGTGCAGGGCAGGCAGGGGGCATCACGGCCACTTGTGTTTTATTTTGTTCATTACTGTTACATTCAGTGCGTCCCATATTGGTTCTCACAACGGGACGATGGGACCCTGCCTTGGTCGGCAACGCGGCAAGTAACTTGGCTAATTATAATAGTAATTCCTCCGCGCTGTAGATAGGCCTTTCTACTAATTAGTATTCATTTCTAACAAGAAAAAAAAAAAACGGGATCCCGGGAACCCAAGTCAGTTCCCGGGACGGTAAATAACCTGGGGATTCCCGGGATTCCCGCATCCCGGGATTCCCGGTGTTAAACCCTACTAGTAACTAAACTTTTCAAATAATTGTAGTGGAGTAAAAGTACAATATTTCCCTTTGTGTAGTGACGGCGCTAATCAACACACGTTGAACGGCTAGGATAAAGATACCAAGGATTCGACAGTGATGTCATTAAGATGCAACCCGGAAGTAGTACGGATGTACGCCATTATGTTCGAAGCTGGTTATAAAGATGATGTCACTGACATTTGAAAAGACATGCGCAAAAGAAAATACAGGATCTTTGTAAGAGAATTGATAGAGTTTTCAGTCATTTGGTAGAATTGCTACTTTATGGAAAAGAGGATAAGAGAAAACATAGTATTGTTAAAAAAAAAGAGAGGAAAATACTGTATTTGTGGAAGAGAAATAATTAGATTTTTTTTTTTTCATTCATTTATGTGTTTAAAAAAGAATACCGTGATTCGAATCGTATCGTGAGTTGAGTGAATCGTTACATGCCTATTATAGTACTATTTGAGAGTGAGAATAATTGTGTTGGCTGCGAACATATAGTATCGTAGCTGTCCTAAACCGTTACTTTTCAGGATATGGGAAAAAATTACCTGTGGATCCAATGTAGTCATTCTTTAGCCATGCACTCTTGTTAATACTTTTCCAATAGTAAACAACTCATTGCGATTGCGCGTTGTGAGCTTGTACGTAGATCTGCAATTATGTTGCTACTTTTGCGCGTCACTCTTAGTCTAGTGCAACAAAGTATGGACACTAAATAACTAAAAACAACAACAAAAGAAACATAAAACGTTGACAAAATGGATCTACGAGAAACTCCCATCCTGGTTGTGCGTTGCTTTGTGTTGATGGAGGATCATGTGTGGATTTTGGATGGTGTTGTTGTGTCGCTCTGTCAGGATATTATGGCCTGTTTGCCATTCCTGTGGCGCTGTGCCGCACCTCTCTCCTCATTTCACCTCCAGACAGGAGCCATAAATAACAGCAGAGCCTGGGCATAACCCATTCAGTCCGGGAACGCATCTGTGTCATTTTAGATTTCTTTGGGCTGATCAAAAAATAGCAGATCTACAAGCCCATAGCGCAGCACAGAGTGCTTGTAGATCTGCTTCTTTTTTTTTTACCGTGAAAATGTGTGCACATCTTTGAATATATATATATTTTCAAAGTGATTTTTTTATACTAAAATCTTTAGTAAACATCACATTTATAATACTTTGTCTAAAAGGTCCGTCCAAAAAAGTCCTTGCGGTCTTGTTTCCATTGGGGTCTTGGTATTCAATTCATAGACATATAACCAAACAGTTCAAATATCAACACAAAAATACAGAGAAACTAACACTATATGTACAAACAAAACAACATTCTGGGGATTCTACAAATCTTCTAAATCCTGAAAAAAAATATGTTTGAAAAAACTTATGTTGCTTTAATATCGGTGGTTCTCAAACTTTTTCATGTCAAGGACCCCCAAAATGATATGTATTTGGCCGCGGACCCCCATCCAAAATATGTTGTTCCAGAGACCCCCACTTGTCCAGAAGCAAAGATTTGAGTTACAAATGTTCGCTTTAAAAATATCTACATATGCAAAGATTTGCACACATTTTCAGAAATAGCAGATCTACAAGCTCATAGCGCGGCACCAAGTGCCGCCACGCTATGAGCTTGTAGATCTGGAATTTTTTAATAGCCAAAGTATAAGACAGATGCTTTCCCGGTCTTAATGGGTTAACAGAAAGGCAGCGGGCTCTGAAACCCAGAGAACACACACGCACACACACACACACACACACACACACACACACACACACAGAGACAGACACAGACACACAGACAGACACAGACACAGACACACACACACACACACACACACACACACACACACACACACACACACACACACACACACACACACACACACACACACACACACACACACACAGACGTTAGATTTACTATAGGCCTGCTTGTGAGGACCTAAACCTTTTCGGATGGCATTGAAAGTTGTCGACGCTTCACAGGTCAACGAGAGATGTGAGCTTGTAGAGCTGCTATTTTTCGGTGTGTGACACAGTAATTCTTTACCATGAAAAAACTAACATTTCTCTCGTGAGGAGCAGAATTGTCCTGACAAAATCTATTTCTTAAATTGTCCTAGTTGTGGGGATATTTGGCCCTCATAAGTATAGTAATGCAAATATGCACGCACGCACACGCACACACACACACACACACACACACACACACACACACACACACACACACACACACACACACACACACATGCACACACACACCTTTGATGTACAATTTACATATCCAGCAGATGGGCGAACACGCCTGACTAATGCACGATTTATAGTACATCCACAAAGCTTGAAAGTCGGCTGTGAGTGTGTGTGTGTGTGTGTGTGTGTGTGTGTGTGTGTGTGTGTGTGTGTGTGTGTGTGTGTGTGTGTGTGTGTGTGTGTGTGTGTGTGTGTTCATGTGTGCCTGCGCGTGTGTGTGTGTGTGTGCGTGCGTGCGTGCGTGAGTGTGGATTTTTGTATAATCCTAATTATGATAACTTCATTTTCCATAACAATGTCACAAAGTGCTTCTACGATGGCAAACAATGACACAGAGTAAAGATTATAAATACAATTAAAACTTACATTTGAATCAGAAATGACTGCCAGGTTTCTGTCAGAGGACTTGATATTAGTGGCCAAATTGGCCAGATTGTCATGAATCCACAGTATCAGATTTGGGGGCTAAATAAAATAACCTCAGTGTAACATTTGTGAAATCCAGGACTTAAAGGGATAGTTCACCCCCAAAATGACCTTTTTCCTATCGATTAGTCACCCCTTGGAGACTTGAATTCTTTTTTGTTTTTGTCGGATTCCTAAGCCAATAATTTCATGACCGGGAGCGGTTCCGGTAGGAGACACAAATAGTCTCCTTTTTGTCTCCTACCGGAACCGCTGCCTACCGGTCCTCTGGTCATCAAATTATTGGCTTAGGAATGTGACAAAAACTAAAAAAATATCCATGAATCCAAGTCTAAATGGGGTGACTAATTGATAGAAAAAAAGTAATTATTTGGGTGAACTATCCCTTTAAAATGCACTAATGCTCATTATATCATGGTGCCATTTCTGTCTACTCACTCTGTCTCAGAGGAGGTCTGTGGACAGTTCAGAAACCTGCATACCAGAGACATCATTGTAAGTACTTAAACGTACTTAGTTACTTTCCACTACAACACCATTATAGCAGGTATAATAAGATGTGCACTCAACCCAGCTCTCCATTGTCATTATGATCACACAGACGCACAAGCACCAGTGGTGGAAAAAGTAGTCACATTTTGTACTTGAGTAAAAGTATCAATACTGCAATGTAGAAATACTTTGTTACAAGTAAAAGTCCGTAATTCTTTACTTGAGTAAAAGTACAAAAGTATTGGTATCAAAACTTTCTACTTTTGGTTCTTTAAGTAAAGAACCAAAAGTAGAAAGTACTCATCATGCAGAACGTATAAAATGTATACAAAATGTATACACATCTTTTGAAAAAAGCAGATCTGTAGATCGGCTATTTTCAAATGGCCAAAATATATATCGGACTGGTGTGGTTAGTATAGATTTTGTAATAATAATCAAAATATTCAATGTAACTAGTAACTAAAGTTTTTAAATAATTGTAGTGGAGTAAAAGTATAATATTTGCCTCTGAGATGAAGTGGAGTAGAAGTAAAAGTACTGAAAATTTGAAATACTCCTCTAAAGTAAAAAATACCTCAAAATTGTACTTAAAGGAAGGCTAAGTGATTTTCTTTGGTTAAAATAAGTGTTAAATAGCTCTATATTCTGATAGTACTCATTGCTATAGAGTGTTTGTTTAGTAACAGGAGTCTCCATGTCTCTCCAGCTCTTTATTAAACAGAAAATGCCTTTTCAGTTCAGTTCCAGTTTCATTTCCAATTGTATCTAATCAGGATAGAGAACTCAGTCAGGATATAGATTAAACAAGTGAAATTGGAAGTGATGACACCAAGAAATGAGCAGACAAAATTGGAACTGGAACACTATACAAATGAAGCTGATAAATGGGTACTTTCACCTAATTGTCTGAGATTTTGTCACCTACCTGAAAATGTATTTTCTGTTTATTAAAGAGCTGGAGAAACATGGAGACTCCTGTTACTGAACAAACACTATAGCAATGATTACTATCACAATATAGTGCTTTAACCTTTTAACAAAAAACTTTTTTTTCTAACCAAAAAATATCACTTACCCTACCTTAAGTGCAGAACTTGAGTAAATGTACTCAGTTACTTTACACCACTGACAAGCACGCACGCACGCAGCCGCCCAGCCAGTCCAGAGGAAAACCAGCAGGATATTGCAGCCTTAGCATTTGTAGCTTATCGTGTGTGTGTGTGTGTGTGTGTGTGTGTGTGTGTGTGTGTGTGTGTGTGTGTGTGTGTGTGTGTGTGTGTGTGTGTGTGTGTGTGTGTGTGTGTGTGTGTGTGTGGGTGTGTACTTGTATTACTGTACTGCCGAAGGTCCCTAGAAGTATAGTAGAATTTACAAAATAGATATTGTGAGGACCATTGGATGTTTTGCCATTTTTTGTGACAGGTTTTGTTTATGCATGGTGACAGTATTAGTTTAGCTCAGATCTACATTAGATTTTTAAATGTATTCATGAAATGCGGAATAATGTTGGAATTGTTTTTGTGACTTATTTTGTTATTTATTTATTTTTATCTTTTGAAAGATGGGTCACGACCCACTGTTTGGGAAATAGTGTCCTAGAACATCTAGGGGTGCAGGAGAGTCAGAACAATGTTCTGAGACCACCCATACGAAGTTCTGATTGACATCATTTTGGGAGCTATAGGATTTTTAAGAGTTTTGTTATTTTACACTGCATTCTCACAGCATATTTTTTTTACACAACGAGAGAGAGAGTCAGAGAAAGAGAGGGGTGCTCTTTCTCTGACTCTCTCTCTCTCCCTCTATCTCTCTCTCTCGGCCAGTCCATAGATCCGGGTCAGCAGTTCACGTGGGAACAGTCCAACATGGAGGTGAACAAGCCAAAGAACCGTTATGCAAACGTCATCGCCTACGATCACTCCAGAGTCATCCTGACTGCACTGGACGGTGAGGCACACTCATACTCATCAAGCTGATATACAAGGCTGCAGTGTTGGGCAGTAGTAACCAGTGTTGCCAGGTTTTTGGAGAGAAATAAGCAACCAGGTCTATAAAAATGAGCCCGAAAGAAGCAACTAGGCCACATGAGCACTGTAAACCTGTGTATATGCATCGGCTATTTTATATAACAAATCTTGGGGGAAAAAAAATATAATTGAAATATTTTTAAAACATTTGAACTCTTTCACCGTCAAGGACGACTTTTACGACTTTTTTTCCAAAGGCTCATACTGCCAAAGACGACTTTTACGTTTTCAGTGGTTTTCCACCAGATGCCGTTGTTCTCTAACACACAAGTGACCATTTTCGTCCTCATCCTGCTTAGCGTAAGTGGGGAAATGTCTGTATCTTTTTTTCTTCTTTTCTCCCTGCATTTTTGACGAGACGAGCTATAGTCACCGGCCTGTAACAAGCGACCGGGGGGTCGTGATGACTTTCTCGCGGAAGCACAGTGAAACCCTCTGTGTTTAACAACCATCAGGGGATAGATCATACTGGATATAAATATTCTGTGACCAGTTGAAAAGGTAAGGAAAACCAAAAATCGCTGGCAGTGGGTTATTCATTTATGTATTTAATCTGGCAGTGAACGAGTTAACAAACAAATCTGGTACGGGGGTCGCTGGCACAAAAAAAAAAAATCAGATGGGGGTGCATGGACAAATACATATTCACTTGGGGATCCTTGACATGAACATATTTGAGAACCAAGTGGAGATGTTTTAATAACCTTAGGAAGGAATCCCAAACAAGTAACTACACTTTAAGCCTGCGTTTCGAGACAGGTTTCGAGCTTGTGGATCCGCTACTTTTGATGCTTTTGTGTGATGCTGTAGTATGATCAAGTAAGGCGTTAATTTACAGGAAAAAAATACACAAAAAGGTAATATCGAGATAAGAGGTTTCTGCCCGACAGCAACGATATGTGTGTATATCTTGATTTGTAAGTTCTCTTTGACAATTAACCCATTAAAATCCGGGAAAGCATCTGTGTCAATTTAGCTTTTAGTTAGGCCTATAGGCTATATAGCAACACAAGTTTCTGAGAGAACTCTCAGGATTTAGAACACTGGTCTATAACAGTGGTTCTCAAAAATAGAAGATATACAAGCTCACAGCGTGTCACTTTGTGAAAACCTTTGAATACATATTTTTTAAAGCGAACATTTGTAACTCAAATATTTGCTTCTGGGGGTCCCTGGAACAAAATATTTTGAGATGGGGGTCCGCGGTCAAATACATATCATTTTGGGGGTCCTTGGCACAAAATGGCTTGAGAGCTAACTGATTTGGGTGAATGTTTTTCGTTCCCCTTTGTTTCCTTGCAGGGGTACCAGGCAGTGACTACATCAATGCCAACTACATAGACGGCTACAGGAAGCAGAATGCCTACATTGCCACCCAGGGTCCTCTGCCCGAGACCCTCAGTGACTTCTGGAGGATGGTGTGGGAACAGAGGACCTGCACCGTCGTCATGATGACACGCCTGGAGGAGAAGCTACGGGTAACAATCGATTGATTGGTTGATTGATTGATTGATTGATTGATTGATTGATGTTGATTGCAGTGGTGCAAAGTCACAACGTACATTTACTTAAAGGAGGAGTTCACCCAAAAAATGACTTATTTTCTATCAATTGCACACCCCATGAAGCCTTGAATTCATGGATTTATTTTAGTTTTTGTCGCATTCCTAAGCCAATTATTTGATGACCGGGTGTGTATCCGGTAGGAGACACAAATAATCTACTTTGTGTCTCCTACCGGATACATTAGCCGGTAGGAGACGGGAATCAAATTATTGCTTTAGGAATGCCACAAAAACTGAAATAAATCCATGGATTCAAGGCTTCATGGGGTGTGCAATTGATAGAAAATAAGTCATTTTTTGGGTGAACTACTCCTTTAAATGGTAAAATGGTAAATGGTGCATTTATATTGATTGATTGTTTATTTATTTCGAACACTGTTAAAAGACAAAAGAAATACATAAAATAAACATAATACACTTAAAAATAAGAAATACAAAAATAGGAAAACAAATACAACTCTGGGGTGTTCGAAAAGGGCATAGGAAGAAGTTGAAAACGTATCTAGTCCTATCCCTTATTACTTTTCCAAATAATATTTAGAAATACAATTTCTAAAATCTATGTAAAATACTATGAAAACAGAAAAACAGAAACAAAAACAGAACAAACAACAACAAAAAAACAGCTTCTGGTGTTCATCTTCAGAGCTTACTACAATATCCTTTCAATATGTTGCATTTATACATTTTTTTAAACTTGAGTATTGTACTGCAATTTTTCAGATCTTCACCACTGGTGTTCCATAATTCAACCCCTCTAACTGTAATACAGTGAAGTTTTGAATTTGTTCTAACCTTTTTCCTTTTAAATATTCTAGAGTCTCGGGGGGCTACGCCCCCCTCGACACCAGCCGCGCACGGGGCTTTGCGTTTGTTGGTCCCTCCGTGTCCCTGTCTCTGTGTCCGTGTCGTTGCAGCACAGAGTGGGCAGTAGAGATGCGAATTATGGCTCTTTTAAGGGAGGCGGATCGTGGGGTTGCGTTCCTTGCAAAGAGGCATTGTGAATACTGCCTCATTTATGGCTCAGGTATTATAGATACGGAAAAATATATGTAAATATGTATGTATTGATATGTCATAATAGTATGTATATTTGTATTGTAGGTATCATTTATATGTGACTGTAAGTATGTGTTATTGTGTACTATAATACAGCATATGACATGATATAATAATATATTATTATATGTAATAATATATAATAATATAATATATAACAGCATTAATACAATATTTATTATAGTATAACATATACTATACTTAATAATACATATTATGGTAATGTGTAATATTATGATATGGAACAGTTTAGTGCAATAATAATTGTAGTGTGTAATTTATTTATATATAATAACATATATGGAATATATATAAATAGCCATATAATATTCATATTCATATGCTTGTTTCTCGCACACAATCTGGCAACACTGAATGTGCGCGCGCGCGCGCACTCTCTCACACACACACACACACACACACACACACACACACACACACACACACACACAGTGTGTGTTCCAGGCTGTTGGTTGGCTATTAGTAGTCACGTGACAACAACACACACACACACACACACACACACACACACACACACACACATGTCGCACAGACGCACACACATTAAAAGCCTCAACTTTTTCTTCACGGCGCTCGTGAATCAAAATGAGGTGTTTTTGTTTGTGTGTTACGCACTGGATTGGAACTATTTTTGCAATGTTATTCTTCACAGTTGACCTCAAAGAAAGGTAGGCCATAATATTGTTTTGTTGTTGTTGCTGGCTGGGTGAAGATCATAGTGTGTGTGTGGAGATGTAACCTAAGGTGCTTGGTTGTATAATTTATCCAACATGACAGCCATGTAAACAAACAACCAATGTCATTTACAACTAAACGTTGCGCTCAAGAATGTTTTTGAAAACATTTGAAGTGAGAAATAGACGATGCAATAACCGAAAAGTGATTGTATTTGATCCACTACAGTCGTTGTTTAGCGTGGGTGAACAACGGGGGAAATAGCAAAACGCTCGCCCCAAAACACAGTCGCCCCGGGGCAAATCCGGCGGTATTAGAGGCAAATCGGCAGTATATAGAATGGGGGGCGAGTGTGTTTTGGGGCGAGTTTTTTTTTATTTGGTCATTTGTTTTCCGAGGCAACAACGGGGGAAATAGCAAAACGCTCGCCCCAAAACACAGTCGCCCCGGGGCAAATCCGGCGGTATTACTGGCAGATCGGCAGTATGTAGAATGGGGGGCGACTGTGTTTTGGGGCGATTATTATTATTATTTTTGTATTTGTTTTCCGAGGCGTACTTGTCCGCCCAGTCCAATACTTACATTGCCGTAAGCAAGGAAATACTTTGTTTTGTTGTTACTTTTGGGTAAATTTATTTATGTATTTATTAAGTAGCCGTGTAATAAGCGGGATAATGGTGGTTAATCGCCCTGAAGGGCTTTAAATGTCAATAATGAGGCCCATGCATTATCCCTTGCAAACTGTTGCGAGTGAAGACCGCTGATTTCAATGGCCGCCGCTTCGTGTTGTGTCGGCTGTGGCCGTCGGCGTTCGGTTGCGCTGACGGTAAACGGTGCGAAAGTGTTTCCCCGTCCGGTGTGGTCGTAATGTGGTGAGTAGAATTAATTATGTTGCGAGGTGGAAAATGTGTAGTGAGCAATGAGAAGTACCCTACGCCACCCGTAAATTCAATTGTGGCTGGTGTTGTGGTGAGATGTCAGATGTAGTTGTTGTGTTTAGTCGAAATCAATGCTGTGGGTATGGCGTCAGCAGGCGAGAGGTCCAAATGAATGGAATGGCTGTGGGCGTCAGTGGCGGAAGTAGCAATTCGCCCTTTATATAAGTAGATACTTTCCTCTTAATTCATATTTACTATCCCTCCATTCAAACAATTTCTGGATACTGTTTTGCAATTGACTATTTTTTATTTTGTACATGAGTTGGATGGTTTTGAAATCAACCAAGTCCTTAAATTTCAGTGTGTTTAGTTTGATAAAGAGTGGGCTTGATGGTTCTCTGTAATCAGCTTTGTTTACTATCCTTATTGCTTTTTTTTTTAGAATGAAAATTGGATCTGTGTTTGTTTTGTACGTATTGCCCCACACTTCCACACAGTAAGTAATGTATGGGAGTATGAAGGAACAGTACAAGGTATATAATGATGACTGATTTATAATATCTTTTACTTTATATAATACTGATAATGACTTTGATATTTTTGATTTAATATACTTTATATGTGGCTTCCAACTTAATGTATTATCTATAATCACTCCAAGAAATTTTATTTCATTTACTCTTTCTATTTCTATATTATTTATCATAAGTGTTTTGTCTGAATTAATAGGTCGGTTTCCAAATATAATATGTTTTGTTTTGCTTAAATTTAGTGTACGTTTATTTGAGTCAAACCAACTCTGTAACTTCTTCATTTCATGACCTACAGTATCCAGGAGTTGTTCCAGGTTATCCCCACAGCAGAGCAAGTTTGTGTCATCTGCGAACA
>NC_137607.1:58385781-58410781 GCF_963280865.1 Gymnoscopelus braueri
TGTGTCATCTGCGAACACTACGGCCTTCAGTAATGTGGAAACCTTACACATATCATTTACATATAGAATAAACAGCAATGGGCCTAGTATTGATCCCTGAGGGACCCCACACTTTACCTGCATTAGTTTTGATTTGCAATTAATGAATTGTACGTATTGATTCCTGTTTTTTAGGTAACTGGTTATCCAAGTTAGTGACATACCTCTTATCCCGTATCTATGAAGTTTTGTTAACAATATTTGATAATCAACCGTGTCAAATGCTTTTTTTAAATCTAGGAATACACCTACGACATATTTTTTGTTTTCAATAGCAGTTGTTATTTCTGTTACAAAATCCAATAATGCTAATGTGGTGGTCCTATTTTTTCTAAATCCATACTGTTGGTCACACAGAATATTTTGGTTGGTGATAAAATCATCCAGCCTTTTGTAGAATATTTTTTCTAATAGTTTGGAGAATTGAGGGAGTAGATAAACCGGCCTATAATTTGAGAATATATGTTTGTCTCCTGCTTTATATATTGGAATGACTTTAGCGGTTTTCATTTCACAAAACACCAGTTGTTAGGGATTGATTGCAGACATGTGTGAGGGGTTTCACCACACACTCAATAATGTTCTTAACAAGAGACATATCTATGCCATTACAGTCAGTTGACTTCTTATCTTTAAATTCTTCTCATTTGTTCCCCTTAAAACCATACTTTCAGTTATATGCACATCTTCAATATCCTCATTTATATTACCTGTATTTACTATGCTCTCAGCCAAAGTAGGACCAATTCCAACAAAGAAGTTATTAAATTCCTCTGAGATCATAGTAAGGTCATCTATCGTTATATTATTGCTGTTTAGAAAATTAGATGGATATCCTGGCTTTCCAGCTCTGTTTTTAATAATCTCATTTAGCACTTTCCATGTATTTACTATGTTATTCTTGTTAATCTCCAGTAAATTGCTATAATAGTTCCTTTTGCTGCTTTTAATTATTCTAATCAATTTATTTTTATAGGTCTTGTATTTAAATTCAGCTTCTTTTGTTCTTATCTTTAAAAAATCTTTATATAATAGGTTTTTCTTTTTGCAAGCATTTAAGATTCCCTTTGTCAACCATGGTTTTTCCGCTGCTTTTTGTTTAATTACTTTCTTTACAAGAGGACAGTTTTTGTCATAAAGTTCTGATACGATGGACATGAATGAATTATAAGCTTCGTCTGTATCTTCCACATATACGTTTTTCCAGTCTTGTTTTAAAAGATCATTTTTAAAGGAGTTGATTGCATTAACAGATTGTTTTCTACATATTTTGAATTGTATAGCTTTCTTGTTTTTCTTTGTACAGGTCTGGATGATGCAAACACTGGCAAGTGGTCGCTTGAGTCATTTATTATCAGGCCAGTTGTTACTTTCCTTTCTATTACATTTGTGAATATATTATCAATTAATGTTGCACTGTGAGATGTGATTCTAGTCGGGCGGGTGATTGAGGGGTACAGACTCATACTGTACATTAGGTTGATAAATTCAGTTATCGGAGTTAGTTCAAGTGGGTTCAAGAGATCTATATTATAATCACCACAAAAAAAATTCATATTAGTTTTGCTTTCATACATCCCTGATAGTATGTTACTAAATGTATCAATACATGACCCTGGACATCTGTATACACAGCTTACTAATATATGTTTAGATTTTTCCATTTGTATTTCAACAGTTATACATTCCATGATATTATCTATTGCTTGAGACATACTTCCCACTACTTTACATTTATAGTTTTTGTCTATGAATAGAGCAACTCCTCCACCTTTTTTTACCTTCCTATTTAAAGAGAACCTCTCATACCCCTCTATGTCAACCTCCTCAGATTGATCCTCTTTTAACCAGGTTTCAGATATTGCAATTACCGTGAAATGATTATTCATTTATTTTAAACATGTTTTAATCTTAGAGATGTTTGCTTTCAAGCTTCTACTATTAAAATGTATAATTGATATTGCTCCATTTGTTGATATATTCTTGGTAAATTGATCTACAGTGTAGTATTCACAGTTCCTTTGAGTGTAGTTAATGAGAAAGTTATTCACATGGTCAATATTATTCTCCATGTCATGTCCTTTATGTTCAGTGAAATCAAAAGTTTTCCAACCAAGTTCTTCATATTCAGTTATCAATGCTTGTTGGTTGAACACACCAGTTGAAGAAAGACTATTGTCAATACTGATCATTATGGGTTGATAATGTCACCAAGTTTTTACCCACTGTTCACCATGGACTGAGAATCAGACAAATGTGTCCAACTGCAATATTCCTGATGCACATTACTTTGGCTTGCTCTGCTTGCCCATTCAATTTTATGATCACCTTGCAGTTTGCAGACCAAGTAGACTGGATCTTTCCCTGTTTCCTGAGGAACCTTGCTTGCTTAGCAATTTCAGCATTTTTCTTTGTAAGATGCTCATTAATGTAAACATCTGAGCCCTTCAAATTCCTGCCCTGCCAGAGCATGATCTGCTTAGGCAGGGCAGGAATTTGAAGGAACTTTATACTTCCTATTTGCAAAGCGTACAATTACAGGAGGATTATCCTTCTGGTTCCTTGTTGGTAGAGTATGGCAGGCCTCAATGCTGCTTTTGTCAATTTGTATGTTTTTGCAAAGAAGGAATGCAGTTACCTGCTCCTCTGTTGACTCCTCATGATCTGTACTGTCTACTCTCTTGTCCTTTGTCAGGGCATGTGAGTATGACCGTGGTTTAATCTTCAGACCAGTTATTATGACGTCATTCATTCGTGAGTACTGCTCTAAGTCAGACACTCTGTTTTCCAGGGAATCAGCTCTCTTCACCAGCTCTGCGTTCTGTATTTTAAGATCCTTGATTTCACTCATCAGGGACACTATGATACGCTGCTGGTTTGATACGGTCATCACATCAGCATTTAATGAAGTCATAGCAGCTTTTAATTCTTCTATTTCCTTCATTGATGCTTTTAAGTCCTCAATGTCTTTTTTAATTTCCTTTGTGGCCATTTTGACCTTTCAACACAACAGACACTTCTACAAGCCTATGCAGATCTTGGTTAAAAACGAACCACACTGCCTTAGCCTGTTACTTTAATGTCAAATAATCCTGGGTCTGTACTAGCTACTTGGTACCTGGCCTGCTGGAGCCTGGTGGTGGCTGGCTACTGTTGACCTTGTGGAGCCTGGTGGTAACCTGGTCTTCTCCCAAGGGCTGTTGTTAGGCTAGTGGAGCCTGATGTTAGCCTCTCCCAGGGGCTGCTGGTAGCCTGTTGGAGCCTGGTGGTAGCCTGGTCCTCTCCAGAGGCTGCTGGTGGTGCCGAGTGGAGCCCGGTGGTAGCAGGCTGCTGCTGGCCTGGTGGAGCCTGGCTGGCCTGGTGGAGCCCGATGGTAGCAGGGTGCTTCTGGCCTGGTGGAGCCCGATGGTAGCAGGGTGCTTCTAGCCTGGTGGAGCCCGGTGGTAGCAGGCAGCTGCTGGCCTGGTGGAGCCTGTCTGGCCTGGTGGAGCCTGTCTGGCCTGGTGGAGCCCGATTGGCCTAGTGGAGCCCGGCTGGCCTGGTGAAGCCCGGATGGCCTAGTGGGGCCCGTTTGGCCTGGTGGAGCCCGGCTGGCCTAGTGGAGCCCGATTGGCCTGGTGGAGCCTGTTTGGCCTGGTGGAGCCCGGCTGGCCTGGTAGAGCCTGGTGGGGCCTGGTGATAGCAGGCTGCTGCTGGCCTGGTGATATCCAGGAGTAGCAGGCTTCTACATATATAGCGCTTCTATCCGAAGCGCTTTACATTGATTGTGCCATTAACCCATTCACACACACACATTCATACACCGATGGCGGAGGAAACCATGCAAGGCACCAACCTGCTCATCGGGAGCAATTAGGGGTTCAGCGTCTTGCTCATGTACACTTCGACACTAACTCTAGGGGAGCGCCCCAGCCCGGGATCGAACTGGGAACCTTGCGGTTTTCCAGTTCACTCTACCCGGCCACTCTACCCCTGAGCCACTGCCGCCCCGTACTTAAGTACTGTACTTAAGTACAATTTTGAGGTATTTGTACTTTACTTGAGTATTTCCAATTTCCAATACTTATACTTCTACTCCACAACATTTTAGATTCAAATATTGTGCTTTTACTCCACAAATTATTCCATAATTATTTCAAAACTTTAGTTACTAGTTACTTTGTAGATTTTGATTATTATTATGAAACATACATTAAAGGTAGGGTAAGTGATATTTTTTGGTTAAAACAAAAAGTATTTTGTTAAAAGGTTAAAATACTATATTCTGATAGTAATCATTGCTATAGAGTGTTTGTTCAGTAACAGGAGTCTTCCTGTCTCTCCAGCTCTTTAATAAACAGAAAATACATTTTTCGGTAGGTGTCAAAATCTCAGCCAATCAGGAGAAAGTACCCATTTTAAGCTTAATTTGTATAGTGTTCCAGTTCCAATTTTGCATGCTAATTTCTTAGTGGCATCACTTCCAATTTCACTTGTTTAATCTGTATCCTGATTGAGTTCTCTATCCTGATTGGATAAAATTGGAAATGAAACTGAAACTGAAACGAAAATGCATTTCTGTTTAATAAAGAGCTGGAGAGACAAGGAGACTCCTAATACTGAACAAACACTCTATAGCAATGAGTACTATCAGAATATAGAGCTATTTAACACTTATTTTAACCAACGCAAATCACTTACCCTACCTTTAACCCCTTCAGCCCTATTTACATTTTGGCTATTTGAAAATAGCGGATCTACAAGCTCACAATGCGTCGCGATGTGACGCATTGTGAGCTTTAGATCTGCTATTTTCAAAATATTTTTTAATTTGAAAACTTTTGAAATGGGACCTTCTGCATAATGAGTACTTTCCACTTTTGGTAAAGTACATACCAATACTTTTGTACTTTTACTCAAGTACATTTTTAATTTTGTAATCAAAAGATTGAATGATTCATGTACTCACCAGCACCACACTACATCAACGGTTCTCAAACTTTTCAGGCCGCGACCCCCCAACAACAACTGGGGACCCACTAAAATAAATTATATTTGAACTGGGGACCGCCCAAAAATAATCATATTTGAACTGGGGACCCCCCACCCTGACAGGCACTTGGAATTGTGAGTTGACGCATTTACATTTAGTTTGACTCGGTTCCACAGATAAATATTGTGAAAATCAGCTATTTTCACTGTGTTTGCCTCTTTCTTACGTAATATTTTTATTAAAAAGTCATTCAATTGTCACTTTAGAAATGTGCAGATACCCTGTATACACTTATACTTTATGTTGGTTTGTTTAGTGTTGAGTGAGAAAACTATGTTGCACATTCATCTGGGGACCCCCCAAAATCATTTGGGGACCCCCCTGGATTTACAGTAAGCAAGGAGGTAATACATTAAATGCATAGAGACAGTGTAGTGTCTCAGTAATCTAGGATCATAGATAAACCAAGAACCTAGCATCAGTCTAAACAATATAATATCAATAAATAATATGTACATTGAAACTATACAAACTAGGGTAGGTACCCTTACAAGACATGCAGTAATCCTGGTCTCTATTCACCTGTTTCCTAGGCTGTGTGTTTTCCGCTTCCTGTCGATTTGATCCAATGAAATCCAATGAAACTGGTCAGATGACCAATGATATCCAATGAAATCGACAGGAAGTGGAAAACACACAGCCTAGGAAAAAGGTGAATACTACCTCCGCCTGGTCAGCCGGGGCGCCTGATTCCTTCCACGCGCTATGTCCAACCGGGGAAACTCCCCCCTGTCAGGTGATAAGAAGGCTTGTTAGCACTCATGCATTGAAGGAGTAACATGCTACCTAAATTACATTTTAACTTTTGCATACGACTGCATGGTCGTCAAGGCTAGGACAAGTGCTTCGGGCTAAGGTGGAGTCTGAAGAGGTAAGTCTTCAGATTACGGCGGAAAATTGAGAGTGAGTCTGCAGTTCTAACTGCAATGGGGAGTTTGTTCCACAGTTTGGGAGCCAGAAGGGAGAAGAGTCTGGGACGTGTGGAGTGTTGTCCCGGATGTTTTAGGGAAGGTTCTGACAGCTTCCCTGTGTTAGCTGATCTGAGTGTTACCACATAAACACATACAATACAATTTTATGTAAACTTTAGTTTCTAGTTACTTTGATGAATTTGAATATTATCACCAAATACACATTAACCACTTCAGCCCTATGTATATACATTTCGGCCATTTGAAAATAACCGATCTTATCTTGTGGATAAGCTTGTAGATCTTCTATTTTCAAAAGATTTTTATACATTTTATAAATTTGAAAACTATACTTAGTTGTGTGGCAATGTCACGTTCTGACATTTTTTTTAGATCTACAAGCTCTTAAATCGGTCTTAAAATGTGGATGTCCTCACAAGTATAGTGATGCAAAACGTGTTAATGCGCATGCGTGCGTGTGCGTGTGTTGCGGTTGAGTTATGACGGCAGGCCTGTCTGACACTGTTCATAAATGTATGACCTAGGGGTGAACAGAGTTATTAGTTATGACAGTGACCAGGAGGTTGTTGTCACAGTCTGTATGCAGTGGTGTAAAGTAGCTAAGTGCATTTACTCAAGTACTGTACGTACAATTTTTAGGTACTTACTTTACTGGAGTATTTCCAATTGTCTATACTTTTACTTCTACTCCACTACATCTCGGAGGCAAATGTACTTTTCCTCCACTACAATTATTTGAAAACTTTAGTTACTAGTTACTTTGCAGATATAAATTATGACATTATAAAACATACATTAACCACTTTAGCCCTATTTTATACCTAGGCTATTTGAAAATAGCCGATCTGCAATTTTCAAACATTTTAGTACTTTTACTTTTGGTCATTTAAGTACATTTTGTACCGATACTTTTGTACTTTTAGTCAAGTAATTTTTTTATGGGGGCGTGTCTTCTCCTCCGCGTCATCAGCGCCCATACCCTAGGTGGGGTTGGCGAAAGGGCCTTTCTGTGTGGAGTTTGCATGTTCTCCCCGTGTCTCTCAGGGTAGTTAATACCCTCACAAAAACATGTAGTAATCCTGGTCACTATAACGCCTCCCCCATGAGCTCGGCCCTGGCCTCCCTAGGCTGGTTAGGGTAGTGTAGTGCCCAGGATCACTTAGCAGATTGGCACCGGGTTACAAAATCATGGGATAAAAAAATAAAAAATCCTGACTTTTACTTGTAAAATAGTACTTCTACATTGCAGTATTGATACTTTTACTTAAGTAAAACATTTGAGTACTTTTTCCACCACTGCCTGTCTGACACTGTTCATAATTGTATGACCCAGGGGTGGACAGAGTTATTAGTTATGACAGCGACCAGGAGGTTGTTGTCACAGTCTGTATATGTCACCATCTCCATGTCCCTGCGTCACACACTGCAGTCTGGAACAATATTACATGTCCTCACCTCTTTGACCCCATGCGGTGGCTGACAGTAACATTCAGATCGTCACTGTCAGGCAGAAACCTTGTGTCTCCGTCGTTCAACTTTTGTTTGTAAAGTAATGCCCTGCTTTGCAGTGGTGGAAAAAGTGCTCAAATTTTTTGACTTAAGTAAAAGTATCGATACTGCAATGTAGAAATACTCTGTTACAAGTAAAAGGCCTGTGTTACAAATATCACTTGAGTAAAAGGACAAAAGTATTGGCATCAAAATATACTTAAAGTACAAAACATAGAAAGTATTCATTATGCAGAATGTCCCATTTCACAAGTTTTCAAATGTATGAAATGTATAAAAATCTTTTGAAAATAGCACATCTACAAGTACTAAAAGTAAAAGTACTAAAATGTTTGAAAATAGCCTATGTATAAAACTAGAGGTGCGGGTCGCTATGCGACCCTTCCGTCTAGACGCTGGCGCGAGGCTCTCGTGTGGTAGGCTGTAGACGTTTCGACACGCAAACCAAAAGCGAAAGCAACAGCGGTGTTTGTTTCGAGACGCAAACCGAAAGCGAAAGCAAACTGCAACATGCAAACGCTGCGTTTTCTCTCTCTCCCTGTCTTTCTTTCTCTCCCTCCCTCTCTCTCTCCCTCCCGTAGCTCCGCCCAGACAGGCACAGGCGTTGTGTTGAGAGAGTGAGAGCATGAGGACCCGTATGAACCACACAGACACAGAAACACAGAAACAGCCACGCATGCGCTCCATTCGCAAATGTAATATAGGATAGGGCTAAAGTGGTTAATGTTTGTTTTGTAATATAATTATTGGTATCTGCAAAGTAACTAAAGTTTTCAAATAATTAGTAGTGGAGTAAAAGTAAAAAAAAAATCCTTTGAGATGTAGTGGAGTAGAAGTAAAAGTACTGAAAATTGGAAATACTCAAGTAAGTCAAAATACCTCAACATTGTACTTAAGTACAGTACTTGAGTAAATGTACAGTACTTAGTTACTTTACACCACTGCTGCTTTGTACAAGAGTGCCACGCAAAAGTAGAGCAAATAGCTCATATGTTTTTGTAGGTGCAGTCAGACATTTGGGTTAAAAGGACAACACAAAAAAAGTCCTGGGGACTTGTTTCCCTTGTGGTCCTATGTATTCAATTAATCAACATAGCATAAAATACATATCATCAACAGATATAAAACAGTATATGGTATGTACAAAGTAGAAAAAGGGATCTGGCATCTCCTTTCTATGGGAAAAGTGAGTTTTTTACCTGCCCTTGTGGTCTCCTGAAAGATGGATTTTCAGACCTGTTTTGAAAGAAGCCAGTGATCCACATGTTTTAAGGGATGGTGTCAGGGCATTCCATACTTTGGCAGCAGAGTTGTAGAATGAGAATTTTCCCATTTTTGTTCCATAAATGGGTGGTACCAGATCGGTGTTGTCACTGCCTCTAGTATGGTGGCTGTGGGTGTCACTCACTTTGGAGAAGTATTAGTCAGGTATGAGGGTATTGAGGGCATTGAGGGCAAAGCCCCTTTGACTATCTTTAAAACCAATCCCATTTGTATTGCTTCTACCCTGAGCCATCCCAGGCTAGGAAAATGTGTTGGAATTAGGTGGGTCATGGGCTTTAGGCCGACAAGTAATCAAATCAGTTGTTTTTTAAGGTCTGAAGCTTAGTTTTGAGTGACATTGGGATGTTGAAGAACCAAGAGTAAAATGTGTGTGTGGGTTTTATAAATATTGAACCAATGAAAGGTATTAACAAAAGCTTGTGACTAAACAATAACTACTTTGAATCCATTGGAACACAGGTTCCATTTTTTCTATTTCCTGAAAATTAACACTTTTTGACACACAAGGTGGCACAAGGTGGCACCCCCCATATCTTCAAAGCCTGATCCAACCCTACAACCCCTCCCGCTCACTCCGATCAGCTAACACAGCGAAGCTGTCAGAACCTTCCCTAAAACATCCGTGACAACACTCCACAAGGCCCAGACTCTTCTCCCTTCTGGCTCCCAAACTGTGGAATGAACTTGCAATTAGAACTGCAGACTCACTCCCAATCTTCCGCCATAATCTGAAGACTTACCTCTTCAGACTCCATGATGGTGTTGAATGCAGAACTACAATCTACAAACAGCATCCTCTGGTAGGAGTTTCTATTTTCCAGATGAGTGACAGCTGCATGAAGTGTTGTGGCTATTGCATCCTCAGTCGATCTGTTCTGGCATATTGGTGGTACCCCAGGCCTGGCATCATTCAAATTATCTTGAATTCGTTTTTTATTAACTTCATAGCATTTACTCACTATAGATGTGAGAGCCACAGGGCGCCAATCATTTAAGCTCGATATCTTGGACTGTTTTGGCACTGGTACAATGACAGATGATTTCAAAAAGGAGGGATACACACCTGTGGCAAGAGAGGTTAAATATGTCTTTGTACACACCAGCCAACTACTCCGCACACGCTTTGATCACTCTTCCTGGAATGTCATCTGGGCCCGGTGCTTTCCTAATATTAATTTACTTAAGTAAAAGTATCAATACTGCAATATAGAAATACTCTGTTACAAGTAAAAGTCTACAAGCTCACAACGCGTCGCGATGCGACACATTGTGAGCTTGTAGATCGGCTATTTTCAAATAGCCTATGTATAAAATAGAGCTAAAGTGGTTAATGTATGTTTTATGATATAATAATTGATAATTGCAAAGTACCTAGTAACTATAGCTTTCTAAGCTGTAGTGGAGTAAAAGTACAATATTTGCCTCTGAGATGTAGTTGCCGCTTCATGGTTGCAACAAGCATGTTTTCTCTTGATTGGTCAATTTTATCATAACATCATCACATCAGTATGTGACCAGTGCTGTAATGAACGTACAATGTATTTTCATCCAGACTAGAGAAAGTTATCGTTAAGTTAGAAAGTTAAAATAGGGTACGTTCAGTGCCTGCGTATCTTCCATCCACTTATGTTGATACGTTTCGTGCTGTAGAAGCCCCGACGCGGAAGTGCATGTAAACAGAGCGTGCGTGCGAGACGGTGGAGGGTCCCGACTAACGCCTGGAACAATAATATTTCTAACGCGATCCTCCATTGCAGAGTGATCGGCGATCGAAAACGGCTCACTTCCACCACGTTAAAAAGAAATGGAGATATTAAGCTTTTAGTCAAGGAGTTAAAGGAGAGATCCGCCCATTTTAAGTGTTATCTTTGATGTGTCGCTAATCACTCACCAACATTGAAAGGGACGTTGAGTTATTCCAGAGAGTCCCCTGTCGTTCAGTCTGGCGACCCCCTCCCAGCTGGCACTCGACGTCAGTACAACGTTGTCCCAACGTTGTACTCCAACGTTGGATGACCATTGGATTTTGGTTGTAAATGAAAGTTTGTCTGACGTCATAACCTAACGTTGGTTAGACGTCATAACCTGATGTTGGTTAGACATCTTAAACTAACATTGATTTAACGTCAATCTCTGATGTTATGTAGACGTTGATTAAAGGTTAGACTCCCAACGTTGGATACCAGTTGTATTTTGGTTGTAAATGAAAGTTTGTCTGACGTCATAACCTAACATTGGTTAGACGTCATAACCTGACGTTGATTTAATGTCAATCTCTGATGTTCTGTAGACGTTGATTAAAGGTTAGATTCCCAACGTTGGATACCAGTTGTATTTTGGTTGTAAATGAAAGTTTGTCTGACGTCATAACCTAACATTGGTTAGACGTCATAACCTGACGTTGATTTAATGTCAATCTCTTATGTTCTGTAGACGTTGATTAAAGGTTAGACTCCCAACGTTGGATACCAGTTGTATTTTTGTTGTAAATGAAAGTTTGTCTGACGTCATAACCTAACGTAGGTTAGACGTCATAACCTGATGTCAGCTTGACATCTTAAACGAACGTTGATTTAACGTCAATCTCTGATGTTATGTAGACGTTGATTAAAGGTTAGACTCCCAACGTTGTATGCCAGTTGTATTTTTGTTGTAAATGAAAGTTTGTCTGACGTCATAACCTAACGTTGGTTAGACGTCATAACCTGATGTTGGTTTGACATCTTTAACTAACGTTGATTTAATGTCAATCTCTGATGTTATGTAGACGTTGATTAAAGGTTAGACTCCCAACGTTGGATACCAGTTGTATTTTTGTTGAAAATCAAAGTTTGATTGACGTCATAACATAACATTTGTTTGATGTCAATCTCTGTTATGTAGACGTTGATTAAAGGTTAGACTCCCAACGTTGGGTTTTTGTTGAAAATTAAAGTTTGATTGACGTCATGACCCAACATTGGTTTGATGTCAATCTCTGATGTCAGGTAGACATTGAGTAAAGGTTAGACTCCCAACGTATTTTTGTTGAAAAGTAAATCGGATTGACGTCATAAGGCAAACATTGGTTTGATGTAAGCATCTGATGTTATCTTGAGATTGTATTTTAGTTTGTATTTTAGACGTCGTTTGTATTTTATGACAAAATGACAAGTTGAATATGCAAAACATCAAATGGCTGTCAAAACCAACGCTAACCTCACATCAACTCCCAACATTAGACAGACATGAGAAAATAATAGTTAACACAATTCACAAAATAAATCAAGAGTGATTTAATTATCACAAACTGGGCACATCTTTTTTTCCCCCTCGTACAAAACAAAACAAGGCCCACAAAAAGGGAACACTTTAAGTTTGTACAAAACAGTCATTTCTTTTCTCAAACAAGGCCCACAAAAAGGGCACACTTTAAGTTTGTACAAAACAGTAATTTCTTTTCTCAAACAAGGCCCACAAAAAGGGCACACTTCAAGTTTGTACAAAACTGTGATTTCTTTTCTCAAACAGTGCCTACACAAAGGGCACACTTCAAGTTTGTACAAAACTGTAAAAACACAAAAAAGTAAAGTAAACACAAAAAAACACAAGGAGCTAGTGCAATAAATTACTGTGCAAAACAAGGCACACAAAAAAAGTCACTTCAAGGGCAACGCCCCTTTGGTAGAAGTTTGGATTGTGTAGTCACCTTGCCATGATGTAACTCCAAAAGGGGAACAAGAAATCTAAAATAATTGCCCCAGTGATTAGAAATTGTTAATTCAAAATATGCTCCTCATTGACTTACCTTGTACAGTAAAACAACTCTCAAAGTCACTCTTTTAGAACATAAACAAACACAAACTAAGTTGATTCAGACAATATAGAACACCACCAAACCCAGTACTGTTTGTTTTTTAAATGAAAATGTGAACTTCAAGGTGATTTTGCCATTTTTATAAGGAAGAAACCCCGACTGGATCTGTGGATCCGGATCTTCAAATAGTAAAATCTACAGGAAGTTAAATTTTTTGGTTAAAAAAGAAACAGTACTGGGTTTGGTGATGTTGTATATTGTCTGAATCAACTTTGTTTGCGTTCGTTTGTGTGCTAAAAGAGTGACTTTGAGAGCTGTTTCAATGTACAATGTAAGTCAATGAGGAGCATATTTGGAATGATGAATTTCTAATCAGTGGAGCAATCTTTTTTTTTTCTTCTTGTCCACCTTTTGGAGTTACATCATGGCAAGGTAACTACACAACCCAAACCTCTACCAAAGTGGCGTTGCCCTTTCAAGTTCTCATGTTTTTTGTACAGAACACTTTGTTGTAAACAAAAAAAAGGAGCCAGTGAAATAAACAAAAACTGTGCAAAAAAGGCCCTATTCTTTATTGCGGCCGCCTCCCCCCACCTTGTCTGGAGCATATTTTAGCATGTTTGCCATTTGTTCAGCGATATTGGCCTCAGTTTCGTCGCTGGTGGTAAACAAAAAAAGAAGCCAGTGAAATAAACAAAAACTGTGCAAAAAAGGCCCTATTCTTTAGTGCGGCCGCCTCCCCCCACCTTGTCTGGAGCATATTTTAGCACGTTTGCCATTTGTTCAGCGATACTGGCCTCAGTTTCGTCGCTGGTGCTCTTCAGTACACTCTCTGTAAGACAGAGAAGATGGGCTACAGTAAACAGTAAAAACATTAAACTGCAGACATTCTATGGGGCCAAACATCAAAGTTAAAGGGATTTCAACTTTGGATGCTGGCTACATTTTGGCATTACAAATTGAAAGCCAGCAGATATATCAGTTTCAAAGACAACCATCCAGCATCTTTACACTTGAAAACATTGTGGGCAGCTGCCTGGTTATTCACAAGTGGCCTCTATGTCAAGACATGGTTACTGGTTTTCACAAAACTACACTAAACACTGGAAATATGCTGTTTACCTATGATGACATTATAGAGGCGGAGCTTGACGAAGGCCATCTTTGTTCCCTTTGCTGCTCCTTTCATGTTGAATTGAGCCATGACATTGTTTGACATTACCCTGTGGATACAAAAGGCAAATTAAAAGTGATGCAATTACATTAACTTAAGACTAGTAGAGAACCAGGTGAGTACACGCAGTAGAAGTTAACACCAGGACTGCCAACACAAATGACATCACTCAATTTCCAAAGTTAAAAACCACTATTGTTTCAGTTTGGTCTGGTGTTCCCTTTGCGAGGTCATGTCTGATTGAATAGTTTAGACAGAACTGTAAACAGCACCAGACTACCACCATAAACAGTTACAAAGCTACAGGCCACCATTCACCCTCAATGGAAACCAGCTACATGCATCTTTGTGACGTCATGTCGCTGGCCTCCAGCTGCCCCCTGTGAACGCAGCATAAAAAAAGAATAGCACCGGAAAAAGTCCTGAAGGGGTCAGGGCATTCTACACTTGGGTGACAGTGCTGTAGAAGGAGAATTTACCCAAGTTCGTTTTAAAGGTGGGTAGTAACTGATCACTCTCCTTTCCTCTAGTATTGTGGTAGTGAGTGGTGCTTTTTTTTAGGTTAGTCAGATATGTGGGTAAGGGTATTGAGGGCACAGTCGCATTAACACTTTTTAATGTCAATCCCATGTTTACATTCTCTACCTGGAGCCACCCTCTGCTATCAAAATAGTTCAAGAAAGGTAGGCCATGGCCCCAGGCCGAGTAGTAGTTTAGTTCAGTGGCCTGGTGGTTAGAGTGTCCGCACTGAGACTGGGAGGTCGGGGTTTGATTCGCAGCCAGGCCATACCAAAGATCTGAAAAAATGGGATCCAATGCCTCCCTGCTTTGGCACTCAGCATCAAGGGTTGGATTAGGGGGTTAGATCACCACAAAATGATCCAAGCGCGGCGCATGCTGCAGCTCAACGCTTCAAGAGATGGGTCAAATGCAGAGAGCAAATTTCGCATACAGCAATGTATGTGACAAATAGTGGGATTGTACCTTTACTTAGCTTGTTTTGGGAGGTTTGGGGCTTATTTAGTGACATTGAGATGTTGAGAACAAAGAGGTGCTAGTACAGTCAGAGGGGTACAGCTATACAGTCCTGACAGCCCTTCTGGACAAGATAAAAACCTGCCCAGAATACAGCCCAAATATGTAACCTCTTCTTTGCTGGCACTTACTAGGTCAAAACCTGCACAGAATACAGCCCAAATATGTAACCTCTTCTTTGCTGGCACTTACTAGGTCATCAACTCTGACCTTTAAGTCATTTGGAAAATACAATGTCATGTCAAATGCAAAAATCTACTTAAATCCATATAAATGCTTGCTTAATAGCTATAAAATAACTTACTTCTCCATCACTCGACGGACATTGTCCTTCAGTTTAGTCCCACCTACCAGCGCCAATGAATTAACCTGAAATTAAGGTGGTTGAGAAAAAACAAAACAGATAATTTATCACCATGACTGCTTGAAGTTACAGTGAACAAAACACTCTACATTAGAGAACTGTCTACATTAGAGAACACTGTACTATGTTGGCAACACTTTGTTGATATTATAGGCTACTTTGACTAGAGATGCTCCGATCATGATTTTTCAGGCAGATCACCAATCACTAGCAGTCGGTATCTACCGATCCCGATATTGCCGATCACCGATCAGTGTCAAATCCATAAATCCTTCTATTTATTGTGCAGCATTTAGATATTTAATTAATTATTATTCTTACACAACATTGACATTGTATATTAGAAGATGAGACAGTATCGGGAATTGACAACCGTTTATTGCTGATCGGCCCACTTTGATCTATTTACCGATCACAGCTGATATAGGCATTATCGGCCTATTGTGATCGGTTGCAGATCGATCGGAACATCTCTAACTTGTACAGAAACAAATAGCACCGTGGTACAGTACGCCAATGCTAAAAGGTATACAACAATAACATCCTGAGGACTTCCCATTGTGATTCTGTGTATTCAATTCAACAACAGAGCATCAAATATTAAACCTTAAATCTCAACATCTATTTACAACAACTACTGGTAGTCTTGCATAGCCAGAAGTGTCTCAGATCTCTACCTTGTACCTACCAATGTATTTGGTGATATCTAAATTCAATGTAGGCGCTACAACTGGGTGGAAACATTTGATTGAAAAACAAACTGCACTATAAAACCAATGCGAAGAGTCTGCAAGACAGTCTTTCATATTTGAATGGTATTAGGAATGGTTTTCAAAGCAGAAAGTGTAATTTTGTTAGTTGAGGATTTCTCCACCATTCTAAATCATACATTGAATTTAGATGTTGCTAGATAGGACATACTGGACACAGACAACCCAAAACCAAAGCAAAACAGAATGCTACGTAGAAGTACAAAGATAATATTCATGTCCGAATGCCTGAGCATGGTGATCAACCCAAAACAGTCTTGACTAGGTACAGAGTAAAACTATGCACCCACTGCACACAAAAATTTGGTGGAAACAGTGCCTGCCCACTAAACCGAGATAGACATAAGCTTCCCACAGATTACATACACCCAATGTGAATTTGAAAACATGACAGACAAAACTCCCGTACCACAGCAGCAAGATGTGTGACCTGTTGTGATAAAAGAAGGTTAGCCAATGGAATACAACCAAACTAAAGTCTACAACTAACTATTGAGTGTCCTGCACTGTCTTTACAAGAGTAGAGTTCTTGACCTACTGCACAAACAGAGCTGCTACCTTAATGCATTTTAAATCAGAGTCAAAATCAATTTTGTGACAATAAGCTTTTATACACTGTAGACTAGAGCATGTGATATAACGGTTTGAAATGCTACAGTCTTGAAACTGTTGTGTTACAGTTGCAAAACCTACCAGTTGCTGCCTCACACTGGCATCTGTGAGGGTTTGATTGAGGCTGTTCAGTTCCTCTATGGTTGTGACCTGTGCAGGTAGAGGGTTGCTGCCACTGGTCTCACTCTCCTTTTCCAGCTTTAAGTCCGCCAAACCGTCTCTGATGGCCACAAGCAACTCCAATACTCTCCGTTGGAACTCTAAAGCATAGAAACAAATGATCATCACAATTACAAAGAGCACAACCATACCAACAACAGAGCGTGCGTGCGTGCGTGCGTGTGTGTGCGTGTGTCTTACTTCCTTCTTGCATAGGGAATGGGTGAGGGCGTCTGGTGGGGGTGGAGAGGACCCGTCTGGTGGGGGTGGAGAGGACCCGTCTGTTGGGGGTGGAGTTGGGCCTGCGCGTCTTGCTTTTTTCTGTTTGATGAGACAGGCATCCATGAGGTCATTTGCTCTACTTTTCTTCAGTAGTAACTAACATTAAGTACAGGTTTAATATATCCTACAAATGTGACTTAGTGCCAGCTAGTTCTTCCAAAATGAAATAAAGCAAACTACGAACTTTTCTGGGGGGTAGTATTTGAACCTGGAACATCGCGAGAAGCTGGCTCCGAGCCCCCTGGAGCATCGGGAGTCTCTGAACTTAAGGGGCCTAAAGAAAACAGTGATTATCACCTGAATTTCTAATATGTTGAAAGAAATTATCATGACAATTTGAGAGCACATCAATACCAACAACACAACTTAAGTGTGCGTGTGTCGCTTACTTTGTGTCATTGGGTGAGAGGATGACCTGGAGCTGGCCTCTGGGTGAGGGGATGGCGTGGAGCTGGCCTGTGGGCGAGGGGATGGCGTGGAGCTGGCCGTCTTTAACTGCGATGTGCCTTTTTCTGTTTGAGACAGGCATCCATGAGAAGACCTACTCTACTTTTCTTCAATATTAATCACATTTGCATTTATCAAATATGACCTGGTGGCAGCTAGTGTTATTCCAAAATGAGAAATACAAACAATGATGACTTGAACTCCCCACCCACACAATCACATCCATTACAATGTTATATGTATGGACAAGCATATACCACTATGACCAATAAAACGTTTGACTTCATACTAACCTTTTGGTCGAACACTTGCACTTGATGCTCGTGCGGAAACTGGTAACAGTTTACTTGGAGGCTCTGGCACCAGCTTCTTTGGAGGCTCTGGCACAGGCTCTGGACTGCTCACGATCAGCTCTGGACTACCTAGAGAAAACAGTGATTAACACCCAACTTTTTAACATCACTTCAGCTGTATTGTATATGAAACTTAGAATTTACTATATTCCTTGAGTCGTCAATATTGCTCCCGTCACTGGCATTTGTATCTTACACAGTCAATCAATCAAGTGGGAAGGAGGAACTGACAATGTCCATTGATGGGGTAACAAACCTGGATTATCTTCATCGGGTTCCACATCCATCTCACTGCTATCTCCATCTAATTGAGACACAAAGGTTGGCAAAAAAAAAGAAGCAAAAAAATGTCCTTTTTGCCCAGAGTTGGCGTACAGACCTGACAGTAGCCCCGCCACAATTATTAATTGCCTGATGGCGGTGCCTGATCAATCCTCATACTCTCAATAACAGATCTACAAGCCCACAGTGAGTCATATCAAGAGCTTGTATACCGGGTATTTTCACCTTTTAACATGAAATTTGTTTTGTTTTATATTTAAATTATTGTCATGTCTGTGCCATGTTTTTTACAAAGCATAAAAAGCCAAACAGAAATGTTGCTTTTTATGTTGTTCAACAGAAAACAGTGAAATCGTTCAGTTATTCAAGTGACAATCAATCATCAAGTGTTAAAAATCTGAATATCGACAACTGCAAAGTTAAAAAGAAAATACCTGTATCGCAGTCTGGATAAGACTTTTTTTTCTTCTGTCGTTTTGCTGGTAGTGGATCCTCCTCATCATCTACAAGTTTTGCAGTACTGGTCTCAGCATATGCCTCACATTCTTCTGTTCTTTTACAGTAGGCCTACTGTGTTTAACTCTGAGAATACAAATATATAACCAAAATACAATTTAAATGAAAGTTTTCCCAAAATATGAAAATCAGTGGGTCAAGGTTTAACCTTTTTCATGTCAAGGACCACTATTTACTCTGCATTTGAGCCACAGACCATTTGATGAGATTTAGCCTCTCAGACCCAAAACGTAGTATATTTTGTTGTCTTTGGGTAAGATTTTGTCCCCAATTCCATATTGTATTGAGGTCACAATGAGGTGGACTTCTTGTAAATTAAGTAAATCAGAGGTTTAACAATAATGTAACTCTTGAAGGTGTAAAATGAAACTAAATGGACCCTTAACGTTCCATTTGGTTTCATTTACACCTTCAAGAGTTTTGGTGACCACACTCAATAATTTAGCTGAGGACCACCTGGAACCCCCTCAGGGACCACCTGTTGAAAACCACTGGTGTAACCCGAACCCTATACTGTTTGGAACACCATGGAATGGAATAAACTGAGGTGTTTACGTGAACATTTTTATTCTGAATGAGCAGTCTTTCTGAATACAAGTGGAATATATCTGTCCATGTAAACAGTGAATGAATAAATGTTGAAAACCACTGTGCTGAAAGGATAACACAAAACACAGGGCTTGTTTCCATTTTGGTCCTAAAACACAGTGGCTACAGTTACATGGTCAACCCGTGGTCCTTAGGGATTCCAGGTAGTCCCCAGATAAATGAAGGAGTTGGTAACCAAATGGACCCTTATAAATCTTTAACTTATGTACAATGAATGAAACCACTTTTTTTTTTACACTCAATAGAGCACACATCATGCCAATTGCCAAAATAGACAACCATACACTCCCAAGAGAGGAATTATTTTTAACATCTACATTACTTAATTAACAAGAAGTCTAACAATTTCCTGTCATCTCTCCTCTGGCAGTGGTTCTCAACCTGTCCACGTGATCATGGGGGGTCCCCAGATGACAGGGAAGTTTTTATATTACTGCAAATGCAAGTCAAACTATGCTAAAAAAAACACATTGGCCAAATTGTCAAATATTATAATAAAACCGGGAGGGGGGGGGGGGGGAGCAAAAATAGCCTATATACAGGCTCAAAATTTTAGCTTGTAGATTTGCCATTTTCACAATATTTATCTGTGGGACAGAGTCAACAACTTGGGGGTCCCCAGTTCAAATATGATTATTTTGGGGATCACGGCCTGAAAGGTTGAGAAGCACAGCAGGTACAGTCATCAACACAGCATGGAATTGTGGACAAAAGGTCATCTAAAGATGACAAATATTTGTTTAGTTTTGGCTCTGACGCTAAATGTCATCAAATGGTGGTTCTGTGGCTCAAATGTACAATAATGGGCATTGATGTGAAAGAATAAATAAATTATTGTACAACTACACCTTTTCTTTTTGTAAACAGTTATCAAAGTATTCAATTAATCAATGGTTCCAGTGAGTCATCATTAACAATGCAGCACGCAACCTTCATTAGTACCATTGGCATCACCTGTTCAAAATGCACACTGTGCTAAATTATGCAATTAATCGAGTTGCCGTTTTAGGCTGCTCACTTATTAATCTATGTACAAGACCGACATTTAAGCGTACGTGACTTATATTTTGTTGCAAGACCGTGCCTTAAATCAAAGAATTCAAAAGAATTTCGGCGCGCGGTGCCGTCGTATGTCGGAATATAAATCCACAAACATGTTACATCAAGCTCTGCATGTAACTAAATAATCACCAACCCACCTACTACCACAACTGACGGCCGTCCGCAATAGCAGTTAGCTGAATGGAATGAATGCAGTTAGATGAATGGAATGAAATAAACGGACGTGTTTACATGTTTGCATCGCAGCTAGGCTAATCATTAGCCACAGTAGGAACGCAGCCACGTTGAAAGCCTGACGCGAGATTACCTCGCGCTAAATAATGGTTGCATTACAACACAAACTACGAGCAACAGTCAAAACAAGACAACCCAAACACATGTCATCGTAGCCTAAATAAACTTTTATCCGTACCGTATCATAGAATATCTCTCGTGTCCAAAGCTGTTGGTTTGTTGTTTGCTCGACGCAATGCGTGCCTCTCTGAAGCCGGTTGAGAACAGGATGTAAAATGGTGTCCGTCAGGAAATGTAGCGCCTAATGTATGGTTCCGCCAAATGGTTCCGCCCTTATAATGTGAATAAAAACACATCCATTCTATCCCAAGCTCACACATTACTAAGTTTAATACTAATTAAAATCAAATAAATTAATATTAAATTAAAACACCATAATATATTTGAGGTTTGTGGGGTTTTTTTTGTAAGAAATAAGTGAGAAATGAGGACAGGAAGTGATGTCACACAGAATAGAAGCAGGCACTATGGAATTTGATTTAGAACAGGGGTCTTCAACAGGGGGTCCGGGACCCCTAGGGGGTCCTCAGAGTTACTACAGGGGGTCTGCAAAATCTTTGTGTGACATGATTTTTTATTTTTTACATTAACCACTTGAACCCTTGCATCCCTTTTTCTGAGGAGAACTTTAGCCCAAAATAGCAGATCTACAAGCTCACAACGCCTCGCGCTGTGAGGCGTTGTGAGCTTGTAGATCGGCTATTTTTGGCAAATAGTGTTTGGTGTAGAGGAGAAAAAGAGCAGACCACGTAAACAAAAAAAGATGAATATGAAACACAATTGTAAACAATATGGGGGTCCCTGCTTCATCTCTCTCTCAGCTAGAGGGTCCTTGGCCTGAAAACGTTGAAGACCCCTGATTTAGAAGATTAACAAACAGGTCTCAGGCCTTAATTCTAAATGGACACAGGTCCATTTGGTTCCATTTGTACACAGTCAGAGACTCAGAGTTAAGGACTTGTACGGGTCAATTTAGACCCCCTTAAAGGAACCCAGAGAGTCCCTGCATCCACTTTGAGAACTCCTGATTTAGAAGATTAACAAACAGCCTACAGCAGGGGTCTCAGGCCAAGGACCCCTTCAGAGAGACAAACCTTATGTTATAGAAATACTCGGTTACCTTTATAATTCCATATTTGTGTGGCCTATTTTCACATATTTAACCACTTAAACCCTAAAGCTCTAGTACTGTGTAGTGCTGTGTTGACCTTTGGCTCTTGGTCTGCTCTTTTTTCCCTTACAGCAGAACTCTATGCCGAAAAGAGCTGGTCTACAAGCTTAACAATACGTTGCAGCGCTATTAATGCATTGTGAGCTTGTGTTGAGGTGCCCTTGAAAGTTAAACTAAAGGGCACTAAAGGGGCAAAATATAGTATCTTATTTATCCTGACATAAGTTCTTTGATTGATTGATTGATTGATTGATTGATTGATTGGAACTTTTATTAGTAGATTGACAGGAAAAAAACACATTATATGATACAGCACAAGCACAGTTTACACGGCACAGTACAGGTTCCGTACAATTGATCACTAAATGGCAACACCTGAATAAGTTATGCAACTTGTTTAAATCAGAGCCCACGATACTCAATCCATGGTAGATGGTACATGTTCACCAATAGAATACAGTCATCATAAAAAGTGGATGTCTCAACATGGAAGGATATGTACATCTTGCATAATCAACGGTGGTGCAATAGAATATATCGTTTGAGGATTGGCTTTGTTGTCTAGAGAATTCAATGTATGGGCCTTGTTACTGATGTAGCTATGATGGGTGTTGTTTAGAGAAAAGCCTTGTGGGTTTGGTGTCCCAGCCACCTGGTTGTGGCATATGAACCCTAGCCCGAAATCCTATCTTGAAGCTTTCTGCTCCTCGTGCGTGCGTGCGTGTGTGCCACATGTAATACAAACAATTAACTGATCAACTTCGGCCTCAACTTTAAGGCCTCAGCGTTTTCCTATGGCATTTGTTCAAGCCTGTGTAGTCTACTTTCCATAATTCATATACCAGTATTATTCTATTCTGATACTGTGTTCACTTCTGCAGGACTCTCAGTGGGTCATCGTGGCACCTCTCACAGTGGTGTGGCTATTTATCTCCAGGTGGACCTTTAGTCTGTGCTGAGGTGTTAATGAAGTCATTATAATTTGCATAGCTCCTGTCTTATTCTGACTACAAACACCTATACATTTGATCAAAGGATGACAACGTTTTGGAGACGACAGGACCATTACGCACAGCCATAGGGACCGTGAGATCCAAGTCGAATTGAGGTTTGGTAAAAAATCCGACAACAGCATGTCAGTATTCGATGTCAACCTTACGTTGGGATACTACAGTACGTTGAACAGACGTTGGTTATTGGTCAGTTACCAACACAACCTAAAACCAACCAAATATCTACGTCTAATGATGTTAGACTTCAACATTATGTGGACGTTAGTACAATAACAATGGGCAGACATTGAGAATTAGTCAAAAATCCGACAACAGCATGTCAGTATTCGACATCAAGCTTACGTTGGGATAATACGTTGAACAGACGTTGGTTATTGGTCAGTTACCAACACAACCTAAAACCAACCAAATATCAATGTCTAATGATGTTAGATTGCAACGTTGTGTGGACGTTGTCATAATAACGTTGGGCAGACACTGACGTTTGGTCAAAAATCTGACAACAGCATGTCAGTATTCAACATCAATCTTACGTTGGGATAATATGTTGAACAGACGTTGGTTATTGGTCAGTTACCAACACAACCTAAAACCAACCAAATATTAATGTCTAATGATATAAGATAATTCCTTTTAACAGGTCGTTCATGAAAGTCCTTGCGGTCTTGTTTCCAATGAGAACCTGTGAGCAATTGGGGTTAAGAGTCTTGCTCAGGGACAAATTTCATATCATCGGCACATATGCTGGGATAGCCTGGAATCGAACCTGGGGCAACCAGGGCCAGCTGGTTCCCTAGGCGGGCTCACTAACCACTCAGCTATGGCCGCCCCTATGATGTTAGACTGCAACGTTGTTTGGATGTTGTCATAATAACGTAGGGCAGACACTGAGGTTTGGTTAAAATTCCGACAACAGCATGTCAGTATTCGACGTCAACCTGACGTTGGGATAATACGTTAAACAGACGTTGGTTATTTGTCAGTTACCAACACAACCTTAAACCAACCAAATATCAACGTCTAATGATGTTAGACTGCAACGTTGTGTGGACGTTGTCATAATAACGTTGGGCAGACACTGAGGTTTGCTCCAAAATCTGACAACAGCATGTCAGTATTCAACGTCAAACTGACGTTGGGATAATACGTTGAACAGACGTTGGTTATTGGCTAGTTACCAACACAGCCTAAAACCAACCAAATATAAACGTCTGATGATGTTAGACATCAACGTTATGTGGACGTTAGTAAAATAACGTTGGGCAGACATTGAGGTTTGGTCAAAAATCCGACAACAGCATGTCAGTGTCCGACGTCAAACTTACGTTGGGATAATACATTGAACAGACGTTGGTTATTGGTTAGTTACCAACACAACCTAAAACCAACCAAATATCTACGTCTAATGATGTTAGACTATAACGTTGTGTGGACGTTGTCATAATAACGTTGGGCAGACATTGAGGTTTGGTCAAAAATCCGACAACAGCATATCAGTATTCAACGTCAACCTGACATTGAGATAATACGTTGAACAGACGTTGGTTATTGGTTAGTTATCAACACAACCTAAAACCAACCAAATATCTACATCTAATGATGTTAGACTGCAACGTTGTATGGATGTTGTCATAATAACGTTGGGCAGACATTGAGGTTTGGTCAAAAATCTGACAACAGCATGTCAGTATTCGACGTCAACCTGACGTTGTGATAATACGTTGAACAGACGTTAGTTAATGGTTAGTTTCCAACACAACCTAAAACCAACCAAATATCTACGTCTAATGATGTTAGACTATAACGTTGTGTGGACGTTGTCATAATAACGTTGGGCAGACACTGAGGTTTGGTTAACCCTCCAAGACCCGCAGTTGTAATATTACAACATTTGTATTTTATCAAAAACATGGTATAAATCATTTGTTTTCCTGTTATTCTTTCACCTAAACATCATCATTGGATCCTATTGTTTAGTCTTGCAATGTCATTGGCCGGGATATTTGCATATAAATACCCCCCACAGAGGCAGGAAAAGTCACAACTTGAAAATCCTTGAAGGAAGAACAATCTCTTTTTCACTGGACAGGATTTCTCACAAAAAAGTAAGTAAAATGTCTGCAATAATTTTTTTGGTGATCATTAGAATGTCTAGAACATGTACATATGATATTATTGGGAAAGATATCCCCCAAATGTAAATTAGAGCATGCTTTATACTTGTTGTTTTTTTACAACTCTGGGTCATAGTGGTAGCAAATAGCA
>NC_137607.1:58413281-58480781 GCF_963280865.1 Gymnoscopelus braueri
ACGTCAACCTGACGTCAGGATAATATGTTGAACAGACGTTGGTTATTGGTTAGTTACCAACACAACCTAAAACCAACCAAATATCAACGTCTGATGATGTTAGACCTCAACGTTATTTGGACGTTAGTAAAATAACGTTGGGCAGACACTGAGGTTTGGTCAAAAATCCGACAACAGCATGTCAGTATTCGACGTCAAAATGATGTTGGGATAATACGTTGAACAGACGTTGGTTATTGGTCAGTTACCAACACAACCTAAAACCAACCAAATATCAACGTCTGATGATGTTAGACTTCAACGTTATGTGGACGTTATTAAAATAACGTTGGGCAGACACTGAGGTTTGGTCAAAAATCCGACAACAGCATGTCAGTATTCGACGTCAAAGTGATGTTGGGATAATACGTTGAACAGACGTTGGTTATTGGTCAGTTACCAACACAACCTAAAACCAACCAAATATCAACGTCTAATGATGTTAGACTGCAACGTTGTGTGGACGTTGTCATTATAACGTTGGGCAGACACTGAGGTTTGGTAAAAAATCCGACAACAGCATGTCACTATTCAACGTCAACCTGACGTCAGGATAATATGTTGAACAGACGTTGGTTATTGGTTAGTTACCAACACAACCTAAAACCAACCAAATATCAACGTCTGATGATGTTAGACCTCAACGTTATTTGGACGTTAGTAAAATAACGTTGGGCAGACACTGAGGTTTGGTCAAAAATCCGACAACAGCATGTCAGTATTCGACGTCAAAATGATGTTGGGATAATACGTTGAACAGACGTTGGTTATTGGTCAGTTACCAACACAACCTAAAACCAACCAAATATCAACGTCTGATGATGTTAGACTTCAACGTTATGTGGACGTTATTAAAATAACGTTGGGCAGACACTGAGGTTTGGTCAAAAATCCGACAACAGCATGTCAGTATTCGACGTCAAAGTGATGTTGGGATAATACGTTGAACAGACGTTGGTTATTGGTCAGTTACCAACACAACCTAAAACCAACCAAATATCAACGTCTGATGATGTTAGACTGCAACGTTGTGTGGACGTTGTCATAATAACGTTGGGCAGACATTGAGGTTTGGTCAAAAGTCCGACAACAGCATGTCAGTATTCGACGTCAATATGACGTTGGGATAATACGTTGAACAGACGTTGGTTATTGGTCAGTTACCAACACAACCTAAAACCAACCAAATATCAACGTCAATTGACGTCAAATTAATACGTTGATACAACGTTGGAAGTTAACGTTGGTCCAACGTTAGATTTTGGTTAGCTGACGTCACGACCTAAATCCAACCAAAAAACAACGTCAACGGACGTCGTGTGCCAGCTGGGCTCCGTGGCATAATGGGAGCCCGTGTAAGAGTGAAAATCGTCTATTATAACCGATGCAAAGTTAGTTTTTTCTCTACTACTGCTCATCGTGGAGTCTCATGATACTCAAACATGCACTGAAAGTCGCGCACAAGCTATCGTTCGTGCAGAACAAGCTATCGTTCGTGCAGAACGAGCTATCGTTCGTGCAGAACGAGATGACGCTGGTTGCTTGTTTCTCTCACAGAACCTGGCGTCTGTGGAAGAAACAAGCAACCAGCGTGATCTCGTTCTGCACGAACGATTGGTTGTTGCTTTTTTTGGGCTTATTTGTGTAGTTGCTTAATTGGCCTTGTTTCCTATTGTTGTTTACACATAATATGTATTTGTCCACAGACCCCCCCTTCTGAAAATATGTTGTGCCATAGACATAGACCCCCATACAAGATTTGTGTGGATTTGGAAAATATTTTTCTTTGAAAATAGCTGCGACGCGTTGTGATCTTGTTGATCGGCTATTTTCAAATATCCAATGTATTTGTATATAGGTTTAAAGTGCTCATGTGGCCTATAGTCTTTTGTTGGGCTTGTTTTCATAGACCTGGTTGCTCATTTCTCTCGCAAAATCTGGCAACGCTGTTCACTTCAGACACAAGAAGGTCCCCGACAAAAAGGTCCCCGACAGCATAATCGGATCTAATATCCTACAGTGTGTACCCACCCTTAAATAGAACAAACAAAGCTACAGTATATGCACATATACAGATAGTGTATGAAAGCATATACATGCTATTTAGAACGTTAGCATTATGCAGGTTGTACATGTTATTTTGAAACATTAGCATCATATTTTTGCTGTCGGGCAGAAACCTCTTATCTCCATACTTTTTTCCCCTGAAATTTACACCCTACTTGATCACACTGCAGCACCACACAAAAGCATCAAAAGTAGCAGATCTACAAGCTCGAAACGCAGCGCAAAAGCGACACGTTTTGAGCTTGTCGATCTGCTACTTTTGATCATTTTGCATTTGAATCCTGAAAAGTAACAGTAACAGACATAATGAGGTTTCTACCCGACAGAGATGATATGCAGGTGCGTACATGTATTTTGAAACATGAAAGCATCGTATGCAAGTGAAACAAAATAGTTGCAGCAGGCACTTAGGGTGCTGTCTCAAACAACAGTTTGTGCAGCATGAAAAGGTAAAAACTATAACAACACATATTTCACATTGTTATGTTTCACCCGCTTGCAAAACTCACCACCATTCTATATCATTGATCATCTCACTCCTTGGAGTATTTGTGCGTTTGTTTGTAGGCTATGTTGTTTTTTGGACAGTACGTTACTGTGTTCGTCTGTTGCGAGCCGCTCAAAAACTAATTGCATCTCGTGGGATTAATAGAGAGAGTTGTTTTGAAGTTGAAGTTAAAACATCGGAACACTTGAAATACCTGAGTATCTCACAGAGAACCCACGTTTTGGCCTAAATTTATAGCGTTCCAATATTATAGTGCTCCAGTTCCAATTGTGTCTGCTCATTTTAAGTTTTTTGTTTCATAAATGGTTAATGGTGTATTTATATAGTGCTTTTATCCAAAGTGCTTTACATAGATTGTGCATTACATTCACCCATACATTCATACACCCATGGCGGAGGAAACCATGCAAGGCACCAACCTCCTCATCGGGAGCAATTAGGGGTTCAGAGTCTTGCTCAAGGACACTACGACACTAACTCTGGGGGAGCCCGGGATCAAACTGAGAACCTTGCGGTTCCCATCCGGCCGCTTTAGCGGCCACTCTAACCCTGAGTCACTGCCACCACTTCATCACTTCCAATGTCACTTGTTTATCCTTAGTTAGGGAATTTTAGCAATATGTGTGGACCATCTGTGAAAAAATTTACTACCAATAGCTTTCTTCACCAATGTGTTCTTATAGGTGTCTAGAATCACCTCTCAATTAACTCTCTCAGTGCCACGCCCCGAGATATCCCGAGTTTTCCCCGAGTACCCTCCGTGCCAGCACGAGAAATCCCGAGTTTTTACTTTTGACTGTGGTCGCGCTATTCTGTTTATTTTTCATGATCACTTTCGCTTCCTGACTCATTCAGGCTCATTGGGTTCCGGTTTCATGACGCAGATTCCGTTTCCGGTTCTCATTTTTTTCCCGCGGTCATTTTTGGCCAGAATAGGGAAAGTCACGGTTTTTCACACGGTATAAAAAACGAACGGAGAGGTCCACGTCTACTCTCTTTGGTCTGGGTGACGATCAGTCATCGTAGTCGTGTATCGCATCGTAATTTAGCCCGATCAACGATTGTCGAAAATGTCAACATCCGGTTATGACCGGATGTGACGTGAGCCTGTTTGGGAGGGGGCGAGTGAGCCAGCGAGGTCATCAATGTGTCGATTTGTTGCTCTCTACTGGTAGAACTGTATTATGGGTTTAAAAACCCAATCAGATTATTTATTTGAATGAAAAATTACAAAATTTAAAAATTTAACCACAAGATCTGTGTGGTTATCTGCTCTATATTGTAATATAAAAAATAGCAGATCAACAAGCTCAATGTGTCGCATTGCACCGCATTTTCAGCTTGTAGCTTGGCTATTTTTGCTACTTTTGTGTGACACTGTATGACAATAGGGCATTCATTTATGATGAAAAAGCATTACAAGTTGCAATATGGGATACAGGGTTTCTTCCTAACAGCAAAGATATGTAGTAGAGATGCGCGGATGGCCTCTCATGGTCATCTGAATCCGCATGTACAAATTAATTATCCACCCGTTATCCAACCGCAATAATTATTTTATCCAATTTAAATATCCCCACCAACCGTTTCTCCCGTATGTCAAAATATTATTATTTTCTGGTATTCCCGTTAGTTTTAGTAGGCTATTAGTTGTGCGATGCGATCACAAAATGCATTGATTTAGCCTATGGAATGTCGGTGTGTCTTTTTTCTTTTTTTCAAACCGGTGCTGCGCTGACAGACGGCATCCAACATACAGGCGTCCAACACATGCGGCATCCAACGGTTGGATGCCGCAACGGTTGGATTCCAGCCTACAGAGAGCACTGCTCTGCTGTGCTACTGCTTGGTGTGGATATGTTACGGCCATGGTTGAACCCCTGTGGATTGATCTGCGACGTGTTTTTGTTGGCTGTTTTTGTCGAGTTTATATACCGTCACCTATTCCAAATAGCGGGCCACTTCCGTCTAATGGTACGCTTGCTTTCACATTGCAGCGTACCGTACCCGAAAACGCATGATCCGGATCCGAAACTGCCTCCGGAGGTGGTTTCGGGAACGGAACGGTTACCCGTTTCGTGGGACGATTCGCAACATTCACACTAGCCAAGCGGTCTGGAGTGCGCACCCGGGACCCGAGTGTGAAACGGCTATCAAAAGCTCTCAAAAGTCACCCAAAAAGGCTATGCATAGATTTTGTCTTATTCTGAGAGTGTGGATGATGCAGCATTAATCAGAAGACTTCATGAGGACTGGAAAAACTGAGATGACCCCAAACTAAGATACCATTTGGAATGCAAAACCGAGCTATACAGTTGTGCAAGAAGTATATCCACTGGAAGTTTTTTTTCATTGTGATGAAAGTTGCCACTTGCAGATTTCAATCCTATTCTATGTTGTGAGTGACATCATGATTTAATAAAAACTTTAAACATAATCTATTCTTTAGAGCAAGATGAGCAAGACCAACGGCCAGACAGGAAGAAAAGACGCAGGGCATTGTCTGGGTCAAGTAGTTCAAGTGCTAGCTGGCACACTTGATCTACCATAATACTTGCATCCTTTGCAATGAAGGTATCAATGTTGGCACATTGAAAAGAAACCCTGGTAAGTCTTTGGTATGTAAGATTCAAATTAATTTTTATAATTGTTTTTCTTGCTCCTCATTGTAGGCTTCCACTCAAAGTCAAATAATTTAATCATGCACATACTGTATGTGGCTACCTTTTATCCAGACAGAGCTTGGCAGTTGTATCGTGCACCTGATAATGTCTACCAGGACCGACTGAAAAGGAGTTTGATGCAGAGAGGAAAGCGACGAGGTGATGACTGGGGACTTGAAGTCGCTGGTCGCCTGGTGGCAGAAGAGGCAGTATATCATATTCGATGCAGAAGAGACTTTGAGAACCCAGTTACAAAGTCTGAAGTAACATTATATGGATACACAATACAGCTGTACAATGCAACTCACATTTCTTATCCTGAGGGAAGAAATATAATTTTTAATAGTGAAACTTTTGACTTCAAAATATTTTTTTCTGCAAGATTGATATGGGTCCAGGAATGAGGGGGACTAATAAAGGATAAGAAATGTGAGTTGTATTGTACAGCTGTATTGTGTATCCATATAATGTTACCTCAGACTTTGTAACAGGGTTCTCAAAGTCTCTTCTTCATCGAATATGATATACTGCCTCTTCTGCCACCAAATCTATAATACCAGACAGGCGACCAGCGACTTCAAGTCCCCAGTCATCACCTCGTCGCTTTGCTCTCTGCATCAAACTCCTTTTCAGTCGGTCCTGGTAGACATTATCAGGTGCACGATACAACTGCCAAGCTCTGTCTGGATAAAAGGTAGCCACATACAGTATGTGCATGATTAAATTATTTGACTTTGAGTGGAAGCCTACAATGAGGAGCAAGAAAAACAATTATAAAAATTCATTTGAATCTTACATACAAAAGACTTACCAGGGTTTCTTTCAGCAAGTATTATGGTAGATCAAGTGTGCCAGCTAGCACTTGAACTACTTGACCCAGACAATGCCCTGCGTCTTTTCTTCCTGTCTGGCCGTTGGTCTTGCTCATCTTGCTCTAAAGAATAGATTATGTTTAAAGTTTTTATTAAATCATGATGTCACTCACAACATAGAATAGGATTGAAATCTGCAAGTGGCAACTTTCATCACAATGAAAAAAAACTTCCAGTGGATATACTTCTTGCACAACTGTATAGCTCGGTTTTGCATTCCAAATGGTATCTTAGTTTGGGGTCATCTCAGTTTTTCCAGTCCTCATGAAGTCTTCTGATTAATGCTGCATCATCCACACACTCAGAATAAGACTAAATCTATGCATAGCCTTTTTGGGTGACTTTTGAGAGCTTTTGAATCTCAGTCTCAGGACCACCACAGATGAAGCACCCTAAGCCACAAGCTACAGAATCCTCTTCCATGTTGTCTACTAAAAGACAAGTGTCATGATTGTTTAACTAATGGTTGTTCAAAGTAAGCAATAGGCTAGAGAAAATTGACATCTAAATTCACAGTAATCAAAAGTTTTGCCAGCAGAGGAAAATAAATGCCAAAAAGTAGATAAACTACCGTACCTTAAAATCGTCCAGACATATTTGCCAGGATGCAACACTCCCGCTCCTTCCCCACATGCAGACAGTGTATCCCGTGTACACTCTTATCAAGTGTTTAGCAATATTTTCTTATTTTATTTTTCAGAATAGAATCAATTCAACAACACCCCAATCCCCTACCATTGATTATACACTGATTATACACTAACAATAACCAATATACCAATATTAGATGGCCAGGGAGACATTTTTACTAAAAAATAATGTTTGGAATGGATTCAGCACCCCTGAAAACCCCTAGTTAGACACCTCACAAGTTCATTTTAGACTTAAATATTTTTCACCCAAGCCCTCTGGGCTCCTTAACTTTGATTGGCTCTCCAGGATTTTAACTACCTGTATCCCTCTTCTTTCGTGTACCATCATACAGTATGTCATATTAGCAGCCAGGTCCCACATCAAAGAAGCCGGCCTCCGATGGTGGTCTGTACAGGGGACAGGTGTTGATTATGTTTTGTGATGGTGGTCTGCAGGAGACAGGTGTTGATTATATTTTGTGAAGGTGGTCTGCTCAAGCGCCCCACACTCACATGCTGCACTGTCTGCCAGACCCCACTTCTTTCGAGATGTTTTGAAGGAGCCAACCCCCCAATACGCAGTCGGTTCAGTAGGGTCCGTTGCCTTGTTCTCCTTTGACGCCGACTCCTGGGTCCCAGATGTAGCGGTGACAACTTGTGGGCCCAGCTGACTCCCTCTCCTACTTCCAGGATGCCGCCATCCATGCGTTTGCAGACAGGTCCTCAGAGATGTAACTAAACGTCTCTTGTGCCGCCTTGTTGTATGGCAGGACTTGAGTCTGTTTAGAGTTTAGTGGTGTCAGGCTATAGCAGTGATTCTCAACCCCATTTGATATCATTTTGATCTCTGGGGTCCACCAATCACTGCAGTATCATCAGTGTTAATTTAACTCTGATAGTGCACAAATGGAACCACATGGACCCAATATACGTTATAGAAATGGAACCATTAGGTTCCATTCGTACACTCTCAGAGTTACAGACCAAGGGTCCAATTGGTTCCTACTTCCTAACTATCAATCATTTGGCTTGGGGACCCCCTGGAACCCCCTCAAGGTACTCCTGGGGGTACCCGGACCCCACTTTGAGAACCACTGGTGTAGAGATAGCACATAGCACAGCTTCAGCCTTTGTGTGATAGCGCTGTAGTGGAAGTAATGTGACAGGTGGTCACGCCAAAGGACATGTGACGATGTCCCCAAGGCCACCTGCCCTCCTGGCTGGCTGCGCCCTACATCCTGTTGTGTCTCTCTGCAACGTTCAACTTTATTTATATTCCATCGCACCACACTGGCGCTTGCCGACAGTTGAGTACATTTACTTGAGTACTCCATTTCAAAGACAATGTGTAATTTTGTATTGTACTTTCGACTGATGTTATGAATAAAAAACAATTTTAAGCCCTATTTTAAATATAGTGAAAATAGCAGATCTACAATGCGCTGTGAGCTTGTAGATCTGCAATTTTCACGATGTGCATTGATATGAAAAAGAAAACAGTGTAATTTGTACTTTTAAGTATAAAAAAAAGTATGCACTATTTTTTTACAGGATATGTACTTATCCTGTTTGAGATATCCCTCCGCATTGGATAAAATTGGTATCCTGATCTGAAAATGTATTTTATGTTTATTAAAGAGACAGGGAGACTCCTGTTATTTAACAAACACCCTATAGCAATGATTACTACCATAATATATAGCTATCTAACACATATTTTAACGTAACAAAATCCCTTGCCCTACCTTTAACCACTTAAGCCCTATTTTATAGATCCTTATCAGACAACGTCACACTGATAAGAACCAGTATGCGCACGCAGGTTGGCACCAAATGAACCCCACCACTCATAAGATGCAATGGAAAAGTTGTCACAGCACTCATGTGTAAAAATGCATCCCATCAAACTTCACACAAACGAGTGTGGAGGAAGATGGTTTAGGTTTGTTTAAGTTGTTTATTGTGAACACTCCATCTTCAAATATACTGTATACTCCTTGGTTTCTGTTGTGTGTAAACAATAATAGCAATTGTCAGTTGTCCTCCAAACCCCACCTCCAGTCGCTGTCATTAGAACAGAGGGAGCGCTCCCTATGATCACGGCACCAGTGCCTGCTTGCTCACCCAGCTGCAGCCCCTCAAGCCTAATTCATCCGCCATCGTGTGCAGAGAATGGCCGAGAATAGCAGACCTCCAACGGTACCATCTGCGACATAAATACTACAGCGTCACACAAGAGCATCAAAAGTATCAGATCCACAAGCTTGTCGATCTGCTACTTTAGTTATTTTTGAATTTGAATCCTGAAAAATAACAGTTATGGACATATGAGGTTTCCACCGGACAGAGACGATATGTTGCAGTGGAGCACAAGGTGTACGTACGCCTTTGGAGGATTCTATTTAGATGTGCATGTCTTCAACACAGTGTATTTACGCTGTGCTGAAGACATGCACATCCAAATAGAATCCTCCAAAGAGGACTGGAAGAGAACGTCACCATGAGGTTCCCTCCATGTGCCTGGGCCACACAGCGGTGCTGATAAATGTTATCTACATCTGGGGCGGGTAGCCTTACAACGTGCTTTATGCATTTGATGTTGACACCCCGTAGATGGTTCAAGCCAAGGGTTTCTGGAACTGTTCCAGAGGTGAGGTACAAACACTCAGCCTGTGTCTTGGGGAAGGTCATGTATATCTATGGAGGATGGATACAGCTGAATAGATTCACTAATGACATCTACAAGTTGGACACCACCACAATGGTCTGGTCTTTAATTAACTCATTCACTGCCAGACTTATTTGTGGCTGTGTTTGCCCACTGCCAGCTATTTTTGTTTTTCTTACCTTTTCAACTGGTCACAGAATATTTATATCCAGTATGATCGATCCCAGGACGGCTGCTAAGCACGGAGGGTTCCACTGTTCTGCCGCTAGAGAAAGGAAAAACAGGACAATGCATATTAATGGATATCATGACCAGGGTTTCCGCTAGGCATTTTTTGGGCCGGCCACCATGGACGGCAGGATTATATTTTACCGGCCAAAGAATAAATTTACCATATATTATAATTAACGTCACATGCGCGTTTGCACTGCATACATGCACCCAACTGATCATTACACCTTACTTTGAGTTAACTTTACTTTAGAGCTGCGCTTCTTTCCACTTTATCACAGATGCAATCTGTTCCTGTTTTTATAGATAACTAAATTATATGATCTACTATATCATGTAGAGATGTCGCTTGCCAAAAATGAAATGAATAAAGTGGGCATGAGTGAACTGCTGCGCAACGAATACCGCCCGCTCGCCCCAAAACACAGTCGCCCCGGGAAAAATCCGGCTGTATTCGCCTGGTATTCCTAAACATACAGTATCAGTAAACTATACCAAAACCTAACCTTATTCCTAATCTTAACCTCAGTAAAACTATACCTAATCCTAAACCTATTTCTACCCTTAGCTCAGTAAAACAAATACAAGAATACAAGAACCGCTGGTCCGCCTGAAAATGGGGGCGAGGGTGTTTTGGGGCGAGCTGCGGCAGAGCCTTTCCATGCGCGACACCGTCGCCCAACTTTCACCACTTTATCCATTGCAGACAGACAGTCACTGTGCTTGCATAATATCCAGGACCCACACGTGTTCGGGTCCCTTTATCGACAATTGGGTCCGGTTTGGTTCAGATTCTATCACCTCGGAAAATCCTGGTTCTGTTTATCAACAAACGCGAGCGAACCACGCTGGCTGATGAGGATGAGACACAGCTGTTTTGTGGCGTATCAAAAATAGCACACATACAAGCTCACAACGCGGCGCGTTGCAACGTGCTGTGAGCTTGTAGCTCTGATATTTTCAATGCGCGACACCATCGTACAACGAATAGGCGAATCTACTACTGCAGTCTGCAGTGCACAGCAGCAGCAGAGCAGGCTGTAGGGAATTAAACCACAGTCAGATCATGATAAAAACTTTAAATGATTATGATTTTAATGGTTGTTTGTAGCCAACTACTTTATCCAAATAATAATATTAATAATAGGCTTAAATGATAAAATAGCCTAATAACACCATTTTCCCAACCGGCCACGGTGGCCGGTGGTGTTTATAATTACCGGCCAATTAAAACTTTTACCGGTCAATGGCCGGTAAATACCGGCTAACGGAATCCCTGGTCATGACGTAAATACACCGGAACTAGCAAAGATGCTAGTTTTCATCCGCAGTCCTCACAAAGAAACGTAAAATAAAACAGACAGACAAACAATGGAATACATATACAGACAGACAAACAGTGGAATACATCTACATAACATTACATAGGGAACATTATAGACAGACAAACATAACATTACATATGGAACCTTCCTTGTTACAGGCTGATGAATATAGCATCTCTCGTCAAAAATGCATGTTTTTCTTACCTTTTCAACTGGTCACATATTTATATCCATGTATGATTGATCGCCCAACAGTTGCTAAACACGGAGGGTATCACTGTGCTGCCGTGAGGAAAAAAACTCACAGCGCCCTCCCCTTCCCTTGATACAGGCTGTTGAATATAGCATGTCTCACCAAAATGCAGGGGGAAAAGTCACACCCAGTGTAAGAGAGTAGTGCCTTTGATGAGTTAATTTCATTAAGCTATATGAAGTAGAGGAAAAATGTTAAATCCCTGTCCATTCATTTCAAGGCTGCTCACCAGGAACACAGAGGGGGTGGGGCCTAAGCAATTTCAGCCTGTCTCTATTGGCCGTGTAAGTGCATCTAGGAAGTTTTGTAGGTTTTCGATGCTGGGAACTGGAGTTATGGCTGTTTAAAGCCCAGCCAATAGGAACACAGAGGGGGCGGGGCTTAAGCAATTTCAGCCTGTCCCTATCCGCCGGCTTAGTGCAACTAGCAAGTTTTGTAGGTTTTCGATGCTGGGAACTGGAGTTATGGCTGTTTAAAGCCCAGCCAATAGGAACACAGAGGGGGCGGGGCTTAAGCAATTGGCGTGGCTATTGTGATTGTAGACCTCTGACCAGTGTTGGTTGCAAGTTTGTGTTGCAGGTCAGCTGCAGGTGTTGAGGCCGTGCTCAAACATACAGACGGACGGACGGACGGACAGACACACACACACATAGTCAATTGTACAGTCAAAAAAGAGAAAAAACTCAAGATACAGCTGATTTCCCAAAAACGCTAAACAGGAAGTGGATGCGCGGGGGGGGGGGGGGGGGATATTTCGATCACGTGATCTCCTGGATCTGTTTGACTTGAGGGTGAAAATGGTCACAGGTGATAGAGAACAGCGCCACCTGGTGGAAAACCACTGAAAACTAAAAATACATCAAAAACGTCCTTGGCAGTCTGAGCCTTTGGAAAAAAACACATCAAACACGTCCTTGGCAGTGAATGAGTTAACTCTCTAACTGCCAGAGTAATAGTGTAATAGTGGTATGCTACTGCCAGCGAAAACTAGCGATTTGACCAACCTTTGAAAACTCATGGAATATTTTCCGTGATCGCTGTCCTCACGCCTCATTACATGCACGGGGGTCTCGGGAAAAATAATTATTCAGTCACGGTAGGGTGACCACCTCCAAACAGGCCCATTGAGGGACAGGTGAACCCGTTTTGCGGCATCGCCATCGCGGGACACATGCACGTCACATGTGCATGTGACCCGCGAAGCGCGCGCACGAACATTTTCGGTTATTGAGCGGATTTCGTTATTTCTTCCCGGTTTTTGGTTACTTTATATCGGTTTTAGGGTTAGGATTAGGATTAGGTTAGGGTTATGTTATTTAATTATTATTTTTGCCTGATTTTACCGATTTATTATCGAAACAAATTTTATCAATTAAATTAAATATATATTTTTTTGCAAAAAGTGGGGGGTATGAAATCACGGATCTGTGAGAGTGAGGGTGTCGCCCCTGCAGCTTAAGTAAGTTCTCACTATAAAACCCTTTGTTTCAGAGGATAGAGACAGACACTAATAACAAATATAATGCAGCTGAGAAACTTTGGTCAACTTCATTAGTACTTGCATTATACATGGTCTTTTGGTCGCCAAAAAATACCTAGTCTACTTTGGATCTGATGGATAGGGTTCTGTGCAGACTGCAGTCCATTTGGAAACACTTGGACCTTACCTAGTCGTAGTGTCACTGTTGCCTGGTCCAGGTCCATTGCTCCTAACAATATCAGAATGGCAGCCGCTAAATCCTTTGATCTCTGATGACCGTAACATTCTCTGTGTCCTCCTCTTCAATACCTTTGGTTTTGGTCAAACTACCCCCAACTTGGAAGCAACGGGAGGTTGTTTGTTTATAATTATTCACAACAAATCTTTGGCTTTGATGATAACTCCCATGGTCGCTAGTTTGTTTGAGTCGTGGGGGTCTAAACACTTTCTGTTTCTTTTTCCTCGGTAGCTTTCACTTTTTTTAAATACTTGCATATATTGCACACTTTGCAGCTTTGATTGATTGATTGATGTACTTTATTTAGTAAGACATGAGAACAACAGTGCATGGAAGTACAAATTCACAATACAAGGTCTACTAAACTGGAAGACTCATTAAGCACTGAGCTTGTTTAAGATGAGATCCCCATGCACACAAATCATGATGACATATAAGAGACAGACAGATATACACACTAATATACAGAATGTCATACAATCAGCTTACAGGTTACTGGTATGAAGAGAAAGAAGAAAAAGAAAAGGGGGGGGGATAGGGGGGTAGGTTAAGACTTGGACAGGGGCCATTTTCGAATTGCAGCCTCCTGAAGGTGTATCTTTAGGGCAGTTTTGAAAGTGAGTTGGGTTTTACACTCCTTTACTCCTTTTGGTAGGGCATTCCACATTTTGATGAATAGCATGAGAACGAGTTAATTCCCTTTGTTGAGCCAAATCTGGGTTGAACATGATTTGTGGAACTGCCTCTGGTGTTATGATCGTGGACTTCATTAACATTTTGGAAGTATTTTGACAAATACAGGGGGATCCCAATGTTGTGGTGTATCTTGAAGACCAGGCCCAAAGCAAGTTGCTGTACTCTGTCCTCAACCCTGAGCCATCCAATCCTAGCAAAATGAGCAGGGGTTAGATGGGTTTTGTGATTGAGGCCAAGAAGTAGCCTTACTAGTTTGTTTTGGGATGTTTGGAGCCTTGTTTTTAAGGCCTTGGAGGTGTTGTGATACCATGAAGTGCATGCATAATCATAATAACCTTGTAGTAGCTAGCACAGATAGCTCTTGTATCCTCTCACTATGTTTTTGAGCTCCTGATTATTTTCTTTCCCCAAATTCGACTTGTAAACAAGCCAGTGAATGAAATCACATGTTGCTGGTGGCGGGGATAGAATACAAGAACGCTCGTCCCAAAACACGCTCGTCCCCGGGTATATCCGGTGGCCTCGGTCGTTACATGATTTTATTTCCACGTTTGTATCGTTATTTGCTGTTCTACTTGAGATTAATTGTACAGGCTTTTTACTGTTCTACCTATTTTAATACCTTGTTTTGTTTTAATCTCTATGTATGTGAAGCACTTTGTGAGCCATCTCTGTGAGAAGTGCTATATAAATACAATTTACTTACTTACTTACTTACGCACGCACGCGCGCGCACACACACACACACACACACACACACACACACACACACACACACACACACACACACACACACACACACACACACACACACACACTGGTCGTGCACTGAAACTATCAGAGCTACGAGCTCACAACGTGCTACAGCACCACAACGTTGTGAGCTTGTAGATCTGCTATTTGGCCAGGTATTTACAATGACGTCCTGCAATGTTGATGCCCTCACGTTTTTTTGCCCTCAAGTTTAGTAATATGTGTGTGTGTGTGTGTGTGTGTGTGTGTGTGTGTGTGTGTGTGTGTGGGTGGGTGGGTGGGTGGGTGGGTGGGTGGTACAGGTGAAGTGTGATCAGTATTGGCCCTCTCGCGGTACAGAGACCTATGGGATGATCCAGGTGACCATGTTGGACACAGTAGAGCTGGCTACGTACAGCGTACGCACCTTCAACCTACATAAGGTAAGACCCTATATATACACATTCGTATACAACGTTTTCATGTCAAGGACCCCCAAAATGATATGTATTTGGCCGCGGACCCCCATCTCAAAATGTTTTATTCCAGGGACCCCCCAGAAGCAAAGATTTGAGTTACAAATGTTCACTTTAAAACATATATATTCAAAAGTTTGCACACATTTTTTTTTTTTTTTTTTAATAGCAGAACTACAAGCTCGTTATAGTTTAAAAGAACCCAGGGTCTGCGGTGCTCTTAAATCAATAGGAAGGCTGTTCCACAGGCGCGGTGCTGCCGAGCAGAAGGCCCGGTCCCCCCATGGTGCGTAGCTTGGTACCGGGGACCTTGAGGAATGATATAAACATTCATATACATATACATAACCATACCTATACATATAACCTACATAATAAACCATGTTTGACACAGAGCTGGCTACACACAGCTTACACACATTTAACCTGATAAACCATGTCTAATATAAGTCACTGTTAATACTACTGCAGAGCTGTCTAATAGGTGTGGTGTTGTTGTTTTATCTAACTGAAAGAATGAATGAATGAATGCATGGAGTGAAAATAAATAAAATCTTGACCAACACAATCCTGTTTTTACCTTCATCTCATCTCATCTCTCATCTCTCATCTCATCTTCCTGTTAACAGAACGGTTCCAGTGAGAAGAGAGAGGTCAGACAGTTCCAGTTCATGGCCTGGCCTGACCACGGGGTGCCTGAGTACTCCACCCCCACCCTGGCCTTCTTGAGGAGGGTGAAGGCCTGTAACCCGCCTGACGCAGGACCCATGGTGGTCCACTGCAGGTAAACATTTGTTTGTTTGTTTGTTAAAATAGTCGATCTACATCAACGCGTTGTGAGCTTGTAGATCAGTTATTTTCATTATTTTAAAATGTTATTTCCAAAATCCTACATTGAAATTGGCTAATAGGAGGGCGGGGGATGGCCGAGCGGCCGGCCGGCGGGCGGACCTCTGACGTCATTCTGACATAATGTCACTATGACAACACAACCATAGACAAACCACAAGTCAGCTCCATATATGGGCATACATATACTGATGACATCAGGAATCTCCATATATGGGAATAAAAGGGACTAGGACTGACAGATACAGAGATATCCATATATGGGCATAAAAGGGACCAGGACTAAAAGCTACTGAGATCTCCTTATATGGGCATATCAGCATACCCATATATGGGCATATACTGATGACACTATGTATCTCCATATATGGGCATAAAAGGGACAAGGACACAATGGGTACTCTGACAAAACCCCCCAACACTATGACTCAGACATGTTGGTTGGATCGGCAGTGTGACGTACGTAGGTGAGGGCTCTCGCTGTGAGGGCTGTGTAGCGCCCCGAACGTAATACAAAATGCCTAATACTTTAGGCATAAGGTGCCTCCTCTCTATCATTGGCTTCCTCTCTCTCTAATTAAAAAAACAACACATCCACAGCCCACTGAATATCCATTCAGCCAATTGCAATTCATCCAAAAGAAAAGAAAAGAAAAGAAAAGATGATATAAAGAGATTGTGAACAGACACAGAGTGGATCATACTTCATTCCTTTCTTTTTTTAAAGAGGTGGTGCGATGGTTTTGCACTTTTTCTGTTTTTCATGTGTCTATGAGATTGATAGAACTTCATTAAGCCCTCTGGTGGTGTTTTTATGGTGTTTTATGTCTTCTCTGACTATTTTGAGTTTCTACCTGGAGGCTGAAACCTTGAGGGTCAAACGTGCCACTAGAAAAACAGCCCTTTAGTGACATAGTAAAAATATACCCTCCCCCTCATCTTATTTTTGAAATTGTCAATAGTGTTGCAGTATTACATCACAATCAGGGCCGCATTAAGACCCCTCAGGGCCGTGGAACAACACAAAATCAAAGGCCCCCCCTCAACATTAATCGGACAATATCGGGTGCGTTCGCGCGCCCAGTGAATGAACGCACACCGCACATCGCCGTTCGGTGCACGTGCCACCGCCAGCACGAGCGGCGCTGACAGTCACACTGCACAGACACAGGGCACTGCACAGCCTTTCCAACAGTCTGTTTCTGCTATAACTACAGTGTCTAAACTGTCTATCATTTTACAAAATTACATGCATTATTAAGGAAGTTACTTCATGGTTATTACAGTCATATGCTACAATAAGTCAATAAATGTGGTGATGATGGGGAAAAAACAACAAATTATAAGAATAAACAACATTGACAAAACAATAGGCTACTCAGGCGGCCAAAGTGCGGCTTTCATAAATCGTAGCGTAGGCTATAGCCTCTACAATTCTGACTCAAGAAAAGAAAAAACAATTCGACAACAAGTCGATTTAAAGAGCTAAATGAGTGATGAGTGGGTGTCATTCTACAGATGCACTTTTTGATGAGCAACTCATTAGCCTAATTATGTAAAAAAAAAAAATAAGAAAAGGAAAATATTTGCTATGGAAGTCCTGTCACCCAGTTGTTCTCAAAGTGCAGTGTCCACCACAGCAAAATTAGATGACAGCATTTAATAGCAGTCAGTTTAACCACGTTAACCCTATAAATCAGACATTCGAAATTAGCTGGGCTGAATTGATAGGCCTACTATATAGCCTGTCACGATGTGCAAAATCGGACCGAAAGGTCCAGATAATAACCATAGTTAATAAACACAGTAGAGAGTAAATAATAAAATAGTGCGTCATGCGCTTAGCCAGAACAACTCTCAAAGTGCAAGATCAGACCGAAAGGCCCAGATAAACCTTAGTTAACAAACAGAGTAAATGAAATACAGTGGGTAGGGTAAATTATAAAATACAGTGAGTCATGCGCTTTTCCAGAACAACTCACAAGTGCAAGGACAGACCAAAAGGCCCAGATATCCTCCTAAGCTTAGTTAACAGAGTAAATAATACAATACAGTGCATCATGCACTTATCCAGAACAGCGGCCCAGATAAGAACCTTAGTTAACAAACACAGAGTAAATAATAAAATACAGTGCGTCATGCAGTTATCCAGAACAATGGCCCATAAGAAGCTTAGTTAACAAACACAGAGTAAATAATAAAATACAGACTGAGTCATGCACATGATGCACTTATTCAGGACCTAAAAGGTCTTCTTCCTGGCTTTGCGTAATGAGAAATCTTTTACAATATCTGCAAAATCAAGCTTTCTAACCATATCAGACTCAAGGGACATGCGAGTGAGGTTGCATAATCTATCCTGTCCCAAGGTTGACCTTAAACGATTCTTGATCAGTGATAATTTAGAAAAAGAACGCTCTCCTGATGCATTGGTGATGGGCAATGTGAGAAATATTCGCAGTGCTATGTCAACATTTGGAAATACTGATTGCAAGCCCCTCTGACGAATAAGTTTAAGAAACTGCTTTGACGACATGGTTTCCTCATTTTTGCAAAAGCTTTTGAAATGCACAATTTCGTCAGGAAAATCAAGGTGCAAATCATTTGGATATCTTTCTTGCAATTGCATAGCTGCTGACCGTATTTCTTGTACAGAAAGTTTTTGGATGTTATTCAAGAAAGAAAAGAGCTCACTCACATCCTTTATAGGATTTAAATCTTCGGTCAAGTTCTGCTATAAGCCGGTCATTAATGACATTAAATACATCCACAACAAATTTTTGCCTGCCTGCCATAGATAACTCTGACTCACTAGTTGTAGTTTCATCAGCATGTTTTTTACGCACACGCTTTCTTTGAGTGTCAGTCATGCTTATATGTCTTGGACACAGGAGACATATTAAGAGCTGCAGTTTCAAATCGCTTAAAGTCGTCTCTCAAGCGTAGCAATAAAGTCTCTTAACACTCGCATGACTGAGGTTTCATTCTCCTCCACCAAGCCTGAAAAACGATCATTTTGATCCCCAAATCAGGCTATCCTATTGGCCACCCCTCTGTGCCCAGACTAGTTCACACTTTCTCCCCCAAACAGTGGGGGGTTCCATTGTCTTCTAAAAAGCTGAGAGTTGAAAATGGGTTGCCAAATTTTGAGAGAGAAATAAGCAGGTAGGTCTATGAAAGTGTTACTGCATGCAACTTTACAAAATAAAACGGTAAAATGCTTTGCACGGGGCTCGGGAGAAAGAGAAGAGGTGATATGGACACATTTTCGCTACATCGATGTGGAGAACAAAACACAATGCTTGATTTTATCCGAAGGCAAGCAATGTGGGAAAAACACAACAACTTGAAGAGACACAAGCGTTCACCACAAAGAGATCGAGTTATAAGTTAACAAAAGGTTTGGTGGTGGTTGTTTAAAACGTAACATTAAACGTGGTGTTGCGTGTCGGCTTAATGTTCCAACAAAAACACCCAACACTCCCATCACGTCATTGAAAAGTGATTCACCTACATGACTGGTTATCGGGAGGAAGTCTAGGAAGCGTTCTATGATTGTACAGTCTGGAGACACGTAACGCATAATAAATGACAGCTGATCAACATGAGACACATCTGGTGTAGAGTCTACACTGATCGAAAAGTATTTAGCAAGTTTAATTTGATCAACAATCTCTGATAAAACCTTTTCACCCATTAGCTGAACGAACTCCTCACATATTGTGCTGGACAAATAGGACGGGGTCCCCCTCCCACTGTTTCCAAAGCGGACAATAGGTTCCCTCAAAAAGGGATCAAAACAAGCGATCAGCTCAAGAAGACCCATATAATTGCCATTGTGCGGCGAGCCAAACGTGCCCGTGCCTCCTCTGAAGGACAGACCACGTTCTGACATAAATGTCACAGTGGCAACTACTCTTTTTAGAACTTCCTCCCAATACCGACACTCTGAATTGAACTGTTCTTTTAAGCTCAAATCAATCTGACCCTTTTCGGATTGTCTAGACAACCACGTTACCATGCACTGTCTGTGATGTTCTGATTGCTCATGCATTTCGATGGTTCTCTTGGCATGGTTCCAGTCACTAAAGCCATCACTCCCAGAAAATGTAGTTGCGACCCTCCCAAATAGCTTACATGCAAAACAAAAAGCTGACGCCTTTACAGGAGAATATAGAAGCCACTCTTGTGGTACAGTCTCACCATTGGCCAGGGTTCTGTTGAAGAAACTCTTTGAAAAGCTCCGCTTCTGGTGTTTATACTGTTTTTCATTTGCCTTAAAGTCACTGTCTCTGTTCTGGCATGGCACTGGTCCAGAACTGATCCAGTAACGTTGGGCGTCCTCGTTAACAACCCTAGGCCAGCATCCAGGGTCTTTGTTGTAGATGATCGCCCCATTATTATCTTTATCCGATGAAACTGCTGCACCTGGTGGTTCCTCAAAGTCAATATCTTGAGTGTCTCTCTCCGGTGGTCCTGCTGTGACCGTGGCCGCTGAGACCCCTGGCCCTGGTTCCTCGTTATTGTTTTCGCCAATCACACCCTCATTTTCTGTCAGACAACAACAAAAAGTAGGCTAGTAAGTCTCAAATAACGTTTTTTAAACCTTAAATATGACGTTAAGTTATTGGCTAACATAAGATACAATCTTGGTTACCTGAGGCTGGGGAATGGGTGATCTCTGTGCGGTATGTGGCCCCTCGCTCTCGTGCTGGTGCTGCCGGACATCGTTGCAATGCAAAAAGCAGTTGCAAAGCAGTCGCTTCTGGCGAGGCTGGAGAGGAGATATAAAGATTTAATTACGCAATAGTTTTATATACTTACAGTCAAATGGACATATTTGATTGAATACTTTCGTGTTGTGTGTGAGATCGGGTTGGGAAAGTACAGTTCAATACAGGGTCTGCTAAGAGGATTTTAAACCCAAGAAAGCCTATGGCTTGTTTCCATTGGGGTCCTTTGTACTCAATTCATAGAAAAAAACATAAATTGAACCTCATTATTACCTGCGGCTGGGGAATGGGCAACATCAATCAGTGGTGGCCCGGCCTCTGTTACTCGTCCTCCTAATTGAACACTTGCTGCAGCAGGTGGTGATTGCGAAGCTGTGAGATTATACAAAGAGTTTAATCAATATAGTTTGGTTATTCATACATTTTGCAGTCAGATGGTCCTGGACATCTAAATAAAATTGCACTTACCATGGGCGATATCTGACCGGGGCCCGACCTCTCGTTGTAGATGATGAACACTTGTAGGTGACGGTGAAGCTGTGGGATAATAATAAAGATTTTTTTAATCGATACAGTTTTGTTACTCATACATTTTACAGTCAGATAGATGGACATCTAAATAACATCGGACTTACCTTGGGCGATATCTGACCGGGGCCCGACCTCTCCTTCTAGTTGAACACTTGTTGCAGGTGACGGCGAAGCTGTGGAATAATATAAAGAGTTTGAATCAATACCGTTTCGTTATTCATACATTTTGCAGACACTAGATGGACATCTAAATAAAATCAGGCTTACCTTGGGCGATATCTGACCAGGGCCCGACCTCTCGTTCTGGGTGAACACTTGCTGCAGGCAACGGCGATGCTGTGGAGGGTGATACAAAGATTTTATATCAATATAGCTAGCTAGTTTTGTATTGTGCTGTTTAATGAACATCTAATGGTGGGCATTTTACTTACTTGGGGATCGGGGGAGTTGGATATCTGCCTGGACGACGACCGTCTCAGACTCCGCCTCGCCACCGGCCTCAGCACCACCGCCGGCGGCTAGAAGTTCTGTTGTTCTGCGGGTAAAATATGTTGTAAGTCTAGGTATACTTTCTTTAAGCTCCTGTTCTCTTTTAAGTTTTTCAGCCCTTTGCTTTCTTTTTGCATGGCCACTGTCGCCTTTCTTGTACATTTTGTAGCTACTAGTCTAGCGAAACAACAACAGTGTGCCAAAAAAAAACAGCCGACTCTGACTGTGACTCATTCTCCCAGTCCCCCGTTGTGTTTGTTTGTTAACCGGCGCTAACCTACACAGCTGCTGAGGTCTTAACTAGTTAAGGACTCTCTATGCGTCATGACGTCACTGACTTCAGAAAAGACGAAGGAATGTATTGGACCTAAATAAACAACTAATCATCTCATTGTCCCTTTTTTAATAGTGTATCGCAACACATGAGCAACGATATAAAAAAAACCTATATATATATATATATATATATATATATATATATAAAATTATTATATTGAAATACAAATTTTAAAACTTTTTTTTTTTTTTAATAAAAATAAATAAAAAAATAAATAAATGCACAATTCTCACAGGGCCCTGCAGGCTGCGGGCCGTGGAACACAAGTTCCACTAAGTTCCACGGTTAATGCGGCCCTGATCACAATACGAATGAACAATACTCAAACTCAAAAAGGTCAACCAAATGATTAATATTTAAATTGTTTAAATAATAATATTAAATAATTAAGTAATTGTGTAACTCAAAGTAAAGAATATAAGGATGAGGCTGGGATTTGGGTGGGGTGCGGATCTAAAATGTTTGCCTTTGGCAATCATAGGAAAACTAGCTATATCTTAATCTTTTTTTATTTTTAGATCAGTATTTGCATATTGCACGTTGACCATCTTTTCCTATCTCTTTTTTTCTTTCTGTAATCTTAAGTTATGAGTGATTTCTTCCATACTATATAAATCCGATCATACTTTATTCTAAACATTATTATTTACACAGTACATTGCAAGTTACAAGTTATAATATTATAACATATAATATAATTATAAATATAATGGTAACTACGTATAATTATAGGTCAACGTGGAAAGGTGAATATATAGGAAGCATTTGACTTGTGGCAAATGCGTACACATACAGTATACAGTATACATAAACAAGGTGCAGTCAGCCCGGTCGGATACAGAACATTGATTCATCTGTGATTTGCATAATAATACCATCTCATCTCAAGAGTCTGCATTTTGATGAGGTTTACCAGTCTCAATGCGATTAGTTTGAAAAGCATGTGGATATTATGAAATGCATGATAAGGTCAGGTATTAACTCTGCTTTACAGCGTTATCATCTTGATCTTTTCATCCCCTCTGTTATGATTAATACGTCATCTTTCAAATGTTCTCTTCTACCATGAATGCCACGGACGTAAGGATCCATGAGAGGCCAGTTGTTTGTACAGTTGAAATTGTTTCAGTCGCTAAGGGTAGTTTTTAACGTGCCGTCCGAAAGCCGCAATCTGGAACTTAGTGTATTTTAATGAACTAGAGTTTGGGCTGCTATGCGGCCTCTCTCATTGCACCGCCGATCCGACCAATATGCCCATGGAGATCTCTGTATCTGTCAGTCCTTGTCCTTTGTATGCCCATATATGGAGATTGCTGATGTCATCAGTATATGCCCATATATGGGCATGCCCCATTTTTACCCATGTATGGAGCTGACTGATTTGTTTGCGCCTAATGCCATGACGACACATTGAGGTTAGATGATTTTTATGCTATAATATGCTTTATTTATTGCGAACGCGGAAGGAGGCGCGGCGAAGTGGAGCTTACTATGTAACCGTGCTCGGGTTGTGTGTGTGTGTGTGTGTGTGTGTGTGTGTGTCTCTGTGTGCAGCCGCGCTCTCATTGGCTTGCGCCCCCATGTGACTCACGTGCGTGCACTGCCTGTGTGCAGCCGCCAGAGTGCGCCAGAGTGCAGGAATTTAGACAATGCTCTGATTAAAATGCACAACAGCCTGCAAAACACACACACACACACAAACACACACACACACACACACACACACACACACACACACACACACACACACACACACACACACACACACACACACACACACACACACACAATGTCAATGTTCTCTCCCCATCACGGTGAAATAACACGGAAGTCCGTAAATACACAATATTTTCGAGCTGTGTTCGCTTCCAGCGTTCGCGCGTCTTACTTGTTTATGCTATATTAACTAATCTAAAAATTAAGCTTACAATTTGCCAAATCTTCAGCCGCTTAAATCTTCTAAAAAGTGTAAATCGACTATTTTCGTCTTTAGGATAATGGTTAACAATATGCCCAAAAATAGTAAAAAACGTCATAATTCATAAAAATTGCAGTCATAAAATGTTGATGTCGTCACAACTATAGAAATACAAACCTCTGTGTGTGTGTGTGTGTGTGTCTGCGCACGCACGTGTTTGTGTGTGTGTGTGTGTGTGTGTGTGTGTGTGTGTGTGTGTGTGTGTGTGTGTGTGTGTGTGTGTGTGTGTGTGTGTGTGTGTGTGTGTGTGTCTATGTCTGTGTCTGTGTCTGCGCGCACGCGTGTTTGTGTGTGTGTGTGTGTGTGTGTGCTTGCGTGCGTGCGTGCGTGTGTGTGTGTGTGTGTGTGTGTGTGTGTGTGTGTGTGTGTAACAGTGCGGGCGTGGGCCGCACCGGGTGCCTCGTGGTCATCGAGGCCATGCTGGAGCGCATGAGGCACGAGAAGTCGGTGGACGTCTACGGCCACGTGACGTGCATGCGCGCCCAGAGGAACTACATGGTGCAGACCGAGGAGCAGTACGCGTTCGTGCATGAGGCGCTGCTGGAGGCCGCAACGTGCGGACACACGGAGGTGTCCGCACGAAGCCTCTACGCACACATCCAGAAGCTCGGCGTGGTGCCCGCCGGTGAGAGCGTGTCCGCCATGGAACTGGAATTCAAGGTAATAAACGTCCCCAAGGCAGCATGGGGGATGGTGGTGGGCAATGTACTCAGCCCGGGGGTCTGTTATAGAACTACGAATCAATCGGTATAGAACAGTGGTTCTCAACCAGTGGTCCGGGGACCACCAGTGGTCCTTGGGGAGGTATACCAGGGGTCCCCCAGCTAAATTAGTTAACATAGCGTCACAATCGTTTTAACCGCTTAGCTTTGGCTATTCAAAAATAGCAGATATACAAGCTCATAGTCAAAAATCTAATCTTTGCTTCTGGGGGTCCCTGGCGTAAAACATTTTCAGATGGGGGTCCGTGGCCAAATGTATATCAATTTAGGGGACCTTGGCATGAAACAGGTTGAAAACCACCATAGAACAACTAACTAGACGGCATCTGTGTCACAGTAGTTGCTACAGTATATACTGTATTGCGTTGCCATACACTATATATAGCAACGGTTTATTTATTATATTATTTATTATTTATTATTTATTATTATTATATGTTTGTTTATATTTTAGACAGCATCTGTGTCTCATTATGTGTTGCTATATACTGTATATGTTGGTATGTACTGTATATAGCAACATTTGTATACAAATATGTATTTATTAAAAAATGTACATTTTAATAAAACAAATTACGTTTCTCAGAATCGGCCTCAGGTCTAAATGGGTGAAATACTATCATACATTTTTTCTGACTATCGAGTTTTCAAAATAATAATGCGCAGGCCAGCTTTTATGCACCCCTTTGTTCTCACACCCTCACAATATAAACATAATGCTTCCCTGTGTCTAATCCCAATGCAATGTAAACATTGCAGAGTCACAAGAACACCCAATTGTATGACCAAGTATCTGTCTGTCTGACTGACTGACTGACTGACTGACTGACTGACTGACTGACTGGCTGACTGACTGACTGACTGGCTGACTGACTGACTGACGGCCTTGATGAGCTTGATGAACATTTTGCGAGACAAACAAGTGAGCAGGTCTACGAAAACTAGACAAAAAGAAGCGACCCGTTTTACCACTATATACGATTGACTATTTGAAAATAGCAGATCTACAAGCTCCCAATGTGACGTGTTGTGAGCTTGTAGATCGGCTATTTACAAACAAAAGGTTGCAAAAAAAGTTTTAATATTGTGACTATTTTTGAAACATTTTAATATACAAATCTTGTGTGGGGGTCCCTCACAAAACATTTTACATGAAAAGAACCACTGGTTTAAACAACATTAGGAAGCTGGAAGCCCAAATAAGCAAATACACTGGAAACCACTCAAACAGACTTAACAGAAAAACAAGCCCAAATTCACGTATACAGACATCTGACCTCCCTGATCTTACACTGTAAAGTAATCCCCCCCTTGTCGTGCCTGATTTGCCTCTTTGTCTCCACCAGTATTAATTTTGTCGACTACCGACGAAAACTAAATAAAAACTAAGCTATGATGACTAAAACTAAAACTAAATATATTGACAATTTTGTCAACAAAAAACGAGTCTAAAATGTTAGGGAGGGACTAGTAAAAGACAAGTCATTTTATGTTTGGTTGCACTAGGGTGTTGCGCTCTGAAAATAGCAGATCTACCAGCTCACAACGCGTCGCGCTGCAACGCGTAGATTGGCTATTTTCAGCATGAAACCAAGTGTAAAATCTGCCATTTCAACGCCATCAAAGTCCGCCAAAATACATTTATGTCAACACAATCAACTGTAGATTACATTGTCTTAACCCCTCAGCTCTGGTCCAAACCACAACCCAGTCCTTCATCTTGCTTCCTCTCTGAGCACAGCCATGCCTCCAAACCAGTGGTGGAAAAAATACTCACATTTTTTACTTAAGTAAACGTATCAATACTGCAATGTAGAAATACTGTGTTACAATTAAAAGTCTGGAATTAAACATTTCCTTGAGTAAAAGTACAAAAGTATTGGCATCAAAATGTACTTAAAGTACTACAAGTAAAAGTACTAATTATGCACAAGTCCCATTTCACAAGTTTTCAAAGAAATCTTTTGAAAATAGCCGATCTACAAGCTCACAACGCGTCACATGGCGACACAACTGGCACATTGTGAGCTTGTAGATCGGCTATTTTCAAATGGCCGAAATATACATAGGGCTGAAGTAATACTGTATGTTTTGTAATAATAATCAAAATCTACAAAGTAACTTGTAACTTAAAGGGATACTTCACTTTCACATAAAATAAACATTAAAAATATATATTTAAAAAAAATGAAAGAAGTTATGGCAAAATAAAGGCCCCCTCACACATTAGTAGGACACTCTAATGCGTGAGGGGGCCATGAATTTTCCATTACTTTTTTCATTTATTTTTAATATATTTTTTAAATGTTTCCCCCCGCCGAAAGTGAAGTATCCCTTTAAGTTCAAAGAAAGAATTGTAGTGGAGTAAAAGTATAATATTTGTAGTGGAGTAGAAGTAAAAGTACTGAAAATTGGAAATACTCCATAAAGTAAAAATGCCTCAAAACTGTACATAAGTACAGTACTTGAGTACATGTACTTAGTCACTTTACACCACTGCTCCAAACCATCATGTCACTCCCCTCTTGTTTCCAGCAAAGCGGGCCGGCCGTAAATCCTCACGGAGGATAATTAGGTTTTGACGCTCACTGTCCGCCCACGCCCCGCCGCCGCAATAAAATGTATTCTGCTAGCATTACTGAAACTGACACTTTGCTTTTGCCAATGTGGAAGAATCACATTACGTAGCTGTCAGCAAAGACTGCGGAGGAGGATAATAATACATGATAAAAAAAAGAATCATTTGGGAGGCAGCTTTGAAAGGTGTTGACGTGTGGTGTCACAGTCTGGTGCTGTAGATTTCACTGACATGCCATATCGTGGTTCTCTATTGTTGTAGTTTAAGTGTGAGAACAAAGGGGTGCTTCTGCAATGCCAATAGTTTGGTGTGAGGTTAGGGTTAGACTTAGTAATAAGCCCGGACATAAGACCCCCTTTTGTAACAAAGTGACTTTGTGCCGCACTATGAGCTTGTACATCTGCTATTTTTCAACAAAAAAAAATAGATTTTAACTCAAATCTTTGCTTCTGGCGGTCCCTGGAACAAAACATTATGAGATGGGAGTCCGTGGCCAAATATATATACTTTTGGGGGTCCTTGCCATGAAAAAGTTTGAGCACCACATATAGCAACATTAGGATTTAGAAGACATTTGAAGAATTGGCCTCAGGTCTTAATGGAGGTAGATTGAGATGATGATTGAGAATCATTCACACCTTCAGAGGTAACCACTTGAACCCCAATATCCCCAATAAGTATTATTGGAGCAAACATTTGCTGAAAACATTTTCGGTTCAGATATTTTATTGTAGAGCCTTTGGGAATCAATTAAGGTAGATCATCCAGTCAGCTAAGTATATAGGGGGTTTAAGTGGTGAAGACTGTAGCATACATCTTGCTGAAACAAAGTGTGTTGAGATAACGAGAACAAAGTGAAATAATTGTAAACAAACTTATTGCCTTGCCACAATTCCTTTTGTTTATAATATTTTTATTAGGTTTTTAAAAAAAGACAGACATAAAGAAAAAAGAGCATAAACAAAGACAAAAAATAAAAAATAAAATAAAGAAACGGGGCATAATTTCAAAACAATGATGGGTCATTACAATACATTTACACTGCTAGATGAAGCATTATGTAGAAAGTGGAAGGGCATACAACCATCAAATAGGTTCAGTGTGATATTTAAGCAAGGTGATCTAGAAGTGGCTGCCATATGTCATAAAACTTGTTTGAATTGTCCATCATGTCATATCGAATTTTCTCCATAATATACAGGTAAGTTCAGATAACCAAGTCTTAAAGTGTGGCACAACATCAGATTTCCAGAGTCTTAGAATCTTTTTTTTTGCAATTACCATTCCATACATTATTGTGCTTTGTACAGAGGCATTATGATTTGACAATAAGTGAGAAAAACCAAACAGTGCGATCTCTGGGTCAGGTTTAAACACACATCCATATAAATCAGAAAACCATTTAAATATATCACACCAAAAGGAATAAAGCTTTGGACATGTCCAGAAGAGGTGGGTCAGAGAGCCTTCTGTCATTTTACATCGATCACATAGCGGGGAAATGGTTGGCAATATTCTGTGTAACTTTGTTTTTGAGTAATGGAGTCTGTGTATCACTTTAAATTGTATTAATTGAAGTCGAGCATTAACAGAGCATGACTGAATTCTACAAAGACCCTCCTCCCAGACATCATCCCCAATCTGTATGCCTAGTTCATCCTCCCAGGCTTTTTTCAATGATTGTGTTACAAAGTGTATTTGTTCAGAGAATGTATTTACCAATTTGGAAATTATCTTTTTCGATTCAGGTGGACCTAGTAAAAGTTTATAGAGTGACCTACAGTATCTTCAGGGAGAACCTCAAAGTTAGGAACAGATTGACAAGCATAATTTCGTATTTGCAAATATCTGAAAAAGTGGGTAGAGGGGAGGGAAAACTTGTTTTTTAACTGTGTGAATGAAGCAAACTGCTTATTAATATACAGGTCTTGTAGGGTGATTATACCTTTAAGCCTCCAACTGTTAAAAGATACATCTGAGAGAGATGGGGGAAATGCATGATTATTATGTATTGGGGTGTGTATGGACGTGTCTGGTATTTTAGAGAATTATTTTATTTGTTGCCAGATTTCCAGGTTGCCACAATTCCTTTTGTGAAGATTTTCTAACTAGCCGAACATCACGGCAGAGGTACCGATGAGGACATTGTGTGTGATTGGTGATAAATTCAAAATGCGGTCGTGATTTTCATTGTTTTATTTCCTCAGAAACTGGCCAACACTAAAGCACATAATACCTCAAGATTCATCAGTGATTTGTATCAGTGATCTCCACAAGTCCCTCGCCAACATTTTAGTTTAGTTCTTATTTGTTGCCGGAAATTGTTAGCATATTTAGTCATAGTTTTAGTCATCATAGCTTAGTTTTAATTTAGTTTTGATATAGTTTTTGTCAATATTAACACATTTAGCGGCAGTGCTTCTTAGTGTTTACGCTGATCTGTTTAGAGCTGTAGAAGCCTCCACTAGGACGCGGATGTAAACAAAGGGTGTGTGCGGGATGGTCGAGGGTCCCGTGACTCCCGTCTAACGACTGGAACAATAATATTTCTAATGCGATCCGCCATTGTAGAGTGATCGTGCGTCGAAAATGGCTCGTTTTCACCACGGTAAAAAGATATGGAGATAGGGACCTTTTTCTCAAGATCCTATCATTGGAGTGGACGGGAGGTACGTTTTTGGGACTGGATTCACATCCGTCCATTCCATTTTACAGGGTCATCATTCCTAAGTTGTGTTAGAGCGCCCCATGTGGGAAGAATATATATTTATATATATTTGAACACACGTAGATCTACGGTTATGGCACTCAAAGTGTTAAACGGTAGTCGACAAAACATTTTTCTTTGTTTTGTTTCTTCAGAAACTGGCCAATACTAAAGCACATACCTCAAGATTCATCAGTGCCAACCTGCCGTGCAACAAGTTCAAGAACCGCCTTGTCAACATCATGCCTTTCGAGTCCAGTCGCGTCTCCCTGCAGCCAATCAGAGGCGTCGAGGGCTCCGACTACATCAACGCCAGTTTCATTGACGGATACAGGTGAGAATTCCACGTGAAAATGCAGAGTTAGAAAAGTGTGCTTCTCTGATCGCAGATCTGCACTAGACCCGGTTGCCTACCCTGTCAGCAGTGGGGAAAATGTACAATTTTTTTTTACTTAAGTAAAAGTATCAATACCACAATGTAGAAGTACTCTGTTACTAAGTAGAAGGCCTGTGTTCAAAATGTTACTTGAGTACAAAAGTATTGGCATCAAAATATACTTAAAGTACTAAAGTAAAAGTACTAAAATGTTTGAAAATAGACCGATCTACAAGCATGCGACGCGTTGTCAGCCAGTAGATCGGTTATTTTCAAATAGCCTATGTATACTATAGGGCTAAAGTGGTTAATGTGTGTTTTATAATATAATAATTTGTATCTGCAAAGTAACTAGTGACTAAAGTTTTCAAATAATTGTAGTCGAGTAAAAGTACAATATTTGGATCCGGGATGTAGTGGAGTAGAAGTAGAAGTATTGGAAATTGGAAATACTCAAGTAAAGTACAAATACCTCAAAATTGTACTTAAGTACAGTACTTAAGTAAATGTACTTAGTTACTTTCCACCACTGCTGTCAGGACATGAGGAAGCTGTCAGGGGGAATACAGATAACTCATTGTGTTTGTGACCCCCCCTATGGGCAGAAGTGAAAGCGATTAGATGGTCTCAACATGCAATTCCAATGAGGGGAATGACTGAATGTTGCGTTCATTATACACATGAATCTTTATGAATCTAACAGGTATGGAGCACTTGTACCTAAGTTTGTGTGGGTTTCTGTAACAAACAGTGACATTTGTAGCATGTGGGGCGCCCCCTATGAGTGGAAGTGAAATCACTATTGGTTCTGCATTCCTCAATGTGTGATTACAATTTGGGGCTTATAAGATGAAGTCCAGTCGTGGCCAATCGGAATGTAATATGTAAAATATGAATCATACATCTTGATCACATGACTCCAGAGATAATGTGTACCGATTTACGTGAGTTTTGGGCAAAACCTGTAGTTGCAAAAGGTGTGTTTAGAAGAAATGGCAGAGCATTTTCTCTGGCGGAAATGATCGTGGTCTATATGGGAAGTTGCATCATGATTCAAGGAATCCAGGGGAAAAAATCGAAGGCCTGTTACCACCAATGAGAACGATAAAAAAAAATGGGGTGGATGCTCTTCCTTGGCCTACTGGGAGTGTATAAGGTTTAACACCGATCGATTCAGTGGAGCCCAAGATTAGTTGCTCATATACAGACAGACAGACAGACAGACAGACAGACATGGGCAAAAATAATAACAAGACATTGGATTCTAATAACAGCACGGCCTCCCCGTCCAATCCTTAAGTTATAGATTGTAAGTTACTACAGTGTGTGTGCAGTTTGTGAATGAAACCGCTCAATTCACAATGCAGTGGTGAAGCTGCACTATACAGACCTGTGTTCACATCTTGTTGTGATGGCTTTCTATGCCTCCTTAAGCCAAATGGACGTTTCAATCTTTATGATTTGTCACCATATATCTCTATATGTGTTTGTTTGTTTGTTTGTTTGTTTGTTTGTTTGTTTGTTTGTTTATGTATGTATGTATGTATTTATTAATTTATGTATTTTTTCTTTTTTTTTCTTCATAAATTAATCAACCAATATTTTGTCATCTCCAAAAACCTCTACATTAAATAGGATTGTGAAGTGTCAGACCATTCTGCGTACAAAATATATTTGGCACTGCAAGTATCCTGATGACAATACTTTTGTATGTTTACTCAAATAACATTTTTAATGCAGGATTACTTGTAATAGAGTTTCTCGTATTGCTGCTTTGACTTTTGACAAAATATGAGTTCTTCTTCCACCACTGGGCGAAAGGAATGTGATTATATATATTTTTGAATATATGTATAATTGTTTAAGTAGAATGTGGGTGGCTGGGTTTGCAGGTGTAACGAGCATGGAGTCAGGTAGTAGTGTTGGCTGTGTGCTGACATGCTGACAGAGTGCAGAGTTTAGCTGCTCTGCTACCTGTGTCATGTCAGCTGTCTGAACAAATTGGTCATATTGTCAGAGCTGTGTTCTCACCATGCTGCTGTAACAACACCCTGCTAGCCTCTTCCTTCCTGATGGCTGACCAGAGAGAGACATGAAGTATATGGAGTGAAATAACAGTGTGTGTTTTTTGTGAGAAGGCATGCTCATCTCAATAAAACATTGTAGCTGTTACACTTTCGAACCCTTCACCTCCGCTCCACCTTCCATTTCTAGAGATTGTGTGTGCACAATCCAGGGCACCGTTCTCACTCTGTCAGGTTCACCTCATTATTCTCTTCCCCGGTGAGCTGACTGGCTGTGTTAGTGCACACCTGTTCCCATTCTCAAATCAACACTCTTCAAGAACCCATAGATCTTCCCATAGAATTACCTGATCCTTGCCTGCCGTCACCATTCGGTTTTTAAGTCTGCCGTCTTTTTGTAGTCCGACGTCACTTCCGGGTCCAAGTGGCACCAAGCGCCGTCCACTCTTCATTGTAAACAAACTGTGGGAAAATGTGGGAACCCGTAAATCTTTTTACAATAACCTCCTTTTTCAGAATGAATTGAGGGTTAAAAAGGGTCTTGATGCTAATATCATAGATAAAAAGTAGGCTAATATATGTATTTATATACATATTTATTATATATTTATTATCATTATTAATTTTATATTATTTATTTATTTTTTATATTTATTTATTTATTTATATATATATATATATATATATATATATATATATATATATATATATATATATATATATATATGTATAAAATAACTATTTCCTCTTCTCTTTGTCGTTGCCAGGAGAGCGGTAGAATGACACTTTAGGGCGCGCTCCCACCAAGAGTTGGCTGGCCGCTGTTAAACGCAGGTTGTGCGCGGCCACAGTTTTTTGCAGCCAGCGGATTCTAAAAAACGGGAGTGTCGCGCCTGTCACTCACTTTCAGGACCCACTGCCTGCTGCCTTGAGCACCATGTTGCTTCCTGAGTCTTGAGACAGTCCGCCTTCCACTCACCCGATTGGACAGAGGGAGAAAATCGGCTCCTGCCTCCAGCACTTTTATGCTTAGTCGCGGAGAGCAGATAAACGCAAGGTCTGCGCGACTAGCGGAAAAATCTGCTCTTGCGTGAATCAACGCATTTGCATTGACAATGCATTGGCAGATTCTGCAAACAGCGGCCAGCCAACTCTTGGTGGGAGCGCGCCCTTAGTCGTTATTTTAGTCTCAGATCTGTTAAAACAGCGAGGGACACAGCACTGCGCATATTGGCAAAACACACACGCGGAAGTTGTTCTGACGGGGCGTAACGTCACGGCTTAACAACATAATTTCTCTGGATCGTTTGTTTGACTACCGACCTACATGCTTGGACTCTGACTACTCTCCTGGTAGTATTCACCTGTTTCCTAGGCTGTGCGTTTTCCACTTCCTGTCGATTTCATTGGATATCATTGGTCATCTGACCAGTTTCATTGGATTTTATTGGATCAAATCGACAGGAAGTGGAAAACACACAGCCTAGGAAACAGGTGAATACAGCGGTGGAAAAAAGTACTCATATTTCTTACTTAAGTAAAAGTATCAATACTACAATGTAGAAATACAAGTAAAAGTCCGGAATTAAGTATTGGTATAAAAATGTACTTAAAGCACCAAAAGTAGAATGTACTCATAATGCAGAATGTTCCATTTCAATGTATAAATGTATAAAAATCTTTTGAAAATAGCAGATCTACAAGCTCACAATGTGTCGCATTGCGTTGCATTGTGAGCTTGTAGATCAGCTTTGTTTCAAATGGGCAACATTTATATATGGCTGAAATGGCTACTGTATGTTTTGTAATAATAATCAAATACAAAGTAACTAGTAACTAAAGTTTTCAAATAATTGTAGTGGAACTAAAAGTACAATAGTTGCCTCTGAGATGTAGTGGAGTAGAAGTAAAAATACTGAAAATTGGAAATACTTCAGTAAAGTAAAAATACCAAAGAATTGTACTTAAGTAATTTGAGTAAATGTACTCAGTTACTTTACACCACTCGTAGTATAATATTTATATTATATATATCTACATCGATATATGTCTATTCTGCTACCTGTAAGTATGTCCACGGTGAGGCCTTTAGGAGGGCCATTCAAGCAAGCCGCAAGTGGAGCTTGCAGTACCACCGCGGCCCGAGACACCATCACGCCAGAATGAAATGTTTGGAAAGGGGGAGTCTGGTGCAACGCTCAGGTCCTGGACCTGGTGAGACGAAGGAGGAGCCCGGCCAGGAGGCCATCCACAGAGCCTAGTCCCTCCACGTGCCAGAGCCTCTCCTCCCCCAGTCCCGGCTGAGTAGTTCCGGAGAAGCGGACTGAGTGGCCCTGTCTCTCCCTAATAGAGGACTGACCGTGGGTAGCTACTGGGACGTAAGTCGGGGCTTGATCAACCTCGGCTGGGTCACCAGGGCGAGGGTGTATGTTGCGAGACCCGAAACACCCGATGACCCCAGGCTACAACACTGATGATACGACCCAGGTGCATCCATGTGATGTTTTTTCGTTATGTAGTATGTATTCATATAGATTCATATATATCTACACATTAATTGCCAAGCTTTTGGACATTAAAACACCTGGCAAGGTGAAAAAATCTGTACAAGAACGGGGGGGGGGGGGTCGTCTGTCTAACGGGAAAATGGTACCACCTCCTCTTTAGGCCTACTGAAAGGTGAGTTTTTAAGGCTGTTTTAAATGAGCCCAGCAAACTGCCTTTTTTGAGGGATGGGGTTAGACTATTCCAATCCTGGGTGGCAGTGCTGTAGAAGGAGAATTTGCCCATGTTTGTTTTATGGGTAGGTGGTACCAAATTGTTGTTAACGCTCCCTCTAGTATTGTGACAGTGGGTGTCGCTATTTACTCAGATATGCGGGAATAGGGGGCATATCGGGCAAATTTGCATTTACAATTGACAAAAACATGTCTGAATCAGGGCCCCTGAGAGGGTCCTGAGGGCCTGAGGGTTGACAAAAGAGGAAACTCTACCCATAAATTTGGTTCTCTGGTTTACTCTTTTGACCACCTTTGTCGCCATGCTTTCACCTGTCAGGTATTTGTCAAGAATACAACCCAAATAGGTAATCTCTTCTTTGCGATAATAAGTCTTGCGATGATAAGAGATAATTGTGTCATCGACTTTGACCTTGAAATAATTTACATCCATCTGTCTGAGGGAATGTTTGGTCCCAAAGAGAATGGATTCAGTTTTCCCAAGGTGTAGTGACAGTTTGTTATCGGTATTTTAACAGAGTTTCTACATTGCAGTATTGCTACTTTAACTTGTGAGTACTTTTTCCACCGCTGCTGACAAGGTATCTACCAGACAGTGTAGCCTAAATATGAATGTATAGGTGGCTGGTTTTGCAGGTGTAATGAGCAAGCAGTCAGGTAGTATAGTGTTGGCTGTGTGTGCTGACAGTGCAGAGTTTAGCTGCTCTGCTATGCCTGTCATGTCTACTGTCAGAACAAATTGGTCGTATTGTCAGAGCTGTTTTCTCACTACACAGTTGTATCAGCACACTGCCAGCTATAGCCTCTCCCTTCCTGATGGCTGACCACAGAGAGACATGAAGTAGGGAGTGAAATAACAGTGTGTGTTTTTTGCAGTGGTGTAAAGTAACTAAGTACATTTACTCAAGTACTGTACTTAAGTACAATGTTGAGGTACTTTTACTTTACTGGAGTATTTACAATTGTCTATACTTTTACTTCTACACAAATATTGTACTTTTACTCCACTACAATTACTTGAAAACTTTAGTTACTTTGTAGATATAAATTATTACATTACATTAACCACTTTAGCCCTATTTTAAATCTAGGCTATTTTCAAATATTTTAGTACTTTTGGTACTTTAAGTACATTTTTATACTAATACTTTTGTACTTTTACTCAAGTAATTTTTTAATTACGGACTTTTACTTGCAACAGAGTACTTCTACATTGCAGTATTGATACTTTTACTTAAGTAAAACATTTGAGTACTTTTTCCACCACTGGTTTTTCGTTTTTCATGAGAATCCTCTCGGCATCCTCTCAAGGAAACACCTCTCAATGGACATTTATGTCTTTTGCAAACTGTCAGTAGGCCACAGACATACCTCAACTCATTTTCTTTTTTTCACATTTTTTACGTTTTCAAATGTAACCCTGTTATTATTTTGGGTTAAATAAAAAAGTCATTATTTGAAAAGGTTTGTTACACTTGAATATACTGTGAAAGAGTTATTGTTTCATGTGATTTTGCTATATTGTGACCTTAAGGTTTATTGTTAAAAGAAAGTGTTATATTTACCTGTAGTATTGTGTTTAGCTGTAGGTTTATTTTATACTTTTATTTTGATAGAAAGAAGAAGAGGCAGAGCCAATCAGGGAGTGAAGGAGTAGTCATGTGATGGGAAGGAGAGACAGGAAACAGTACTGAACGTAGAGATCAAAGAGACAAGATGCCGGTGATAAGAAGCGAGTGAATGAATGAAAACATATATAAAAAGAAACGTGACAAGCGGTTTTGTGTTGGACAGTCTTATAGTCACGAGTGTGATGACATATCACTGAGAAGACTAAGACTGAACTGTGGAGTGCCAGGATCATTCAGCAAGATTGTGACTGTCGTTCTCAGCGAGTGTTTGTTTAGCAGCTAGCTAGCTAAAGCTAGCTGCGTTCTAGATTGGCCCACAGTGTTAGCATAGCCGGCTAGTTAGCTACAGCTAGCCGGCCTGGTAGTGTTGCTAAACCAGCAAGCAGCTGTTTTCAGAGGAGAGAGCGAGGACCCTGTACATCCAAGAGAAGGATTATAAGGACTTCTCTCATGAAGCTCTGAGAAAGTTCCCCTTTCATGACTTTTCCTAAATATTTGTTTCAAATCATCTCCGTTTTTTTTTTCTTCTGAGAGAAGATAATCCACTTTAAATTCTCAAAATCGGTCATATTGATAGCTTAGTCATGCAAGTGTTAATAGTCCTATTTATAGGGCTATGCACATGTGTCATGTTTCCCTAGCCAATCACAGTCCTGAATAGACTGTGATTGGCCAATCACGGTGCAGGGTTAGGGGGGTACATTTGTGGCCAATCACAGCGCAGGATTTGGTGTGCAAATATCCAAACCTCACATATAGGGGCGGTTTCACCGCCCAAAAAAGGATCCAAAGACAACTGTTATTTGGCTACATGTTCTTAAACATCTTAAAGTATGTTCACATTGTTTGAACAGGTAAGAGCTTTAACAAACAAGAAATGTGAATAATAAGCTAAGCCAGGGGTCTTCAACAGGTTTTTTTTTTTTTACCTTAACCCCATCCCTTTTCTGAGGTGAACTTTAGCCAAAAATAGCAGATCTACAAGCTCACAACGCCTCGCGCTGTGAGGCGTTGTGAGCTTGTAGATCGGCAATGTTTGGCCGTGAGGTATAGGTGTAGAGGGGAAAAAGAGAAGACGGAGAAACTATCAAGGTGGAGCATAATCGACAAACGGTAGCCGTTTTGTCAACAACACGTCGGGTGCCCTCAAAATTCACTGGGAAGCCAAAATATTGCCAGACTTTTGACTTAAAGGAAGCGGGAGGGTTTTCCAATTCTTCCGTTTGTGTATCATCATTACCATCGCTGGCTTCAGCAGTGGGCCAGTGGCCATGGTGAAATGTAAAGTAGTAGCCTAGTACAGACGCAACGCTACAGCTGTGTCTCTCTCTGTCTACTCCAAACTCCTCTGTGGTGTGTGTGGGTTGGTCGTGTCGTCTTTTTTTTCTCCCCCGTCTTAAGCAAGCATGCGCGATGCACGGAAAAACACAACAGCTGCTCGCAGCATGGCTTCACCCGGACGTGCAATCGGATGTGCGCATGCGCAGGAGTATTTTTTTTTAATTAACCCTTGAATCGCGATAGGGCTTTTGATTTCGATACACTGTATCGAACGTCATTTTCGGTTCGATTTCGATACGTATCGAGTATCGTGACACCCCTAGTCAGTATCATGGTCAGTATCATGTCAATATCATATCAGTATCATGGTAGTATCATGGTAGTATCATGGTCAGTATCATGGTCAGTATCATGTCAGTATGCCCATATCATGACAGTATCAACTTTTTTAACATCATATAAACACCATAAAAGGCCTACACCAAAATGTAGGGGGAAAAAAAAAACCTTGTCAGACAAGAGGAAATGCCTGTCAAAAAGGCAAGGGGGTTGGGGGATATAGCCAATAAAAAAAACATGCATCTTTAACAACAACAACAACAAAAGCAAAACAACACCAGAACTACACTGAAATTGAAGAAATTCCAGTAAATTTTTTAAGATATGCCTATCAAATTTGGCAAAATCAAAAATGTACACAGTCTAGCCCATGTAAATGATACGGCTGACAGCCCTCCAGTATGAAGGCAGATCTCTGTGGCCCTGATTGTATTGCGGTTAAACATGAGGTATCATGTCAGTATCATGGTCAGTATCATGTCAGTATCATGTCAGTATCATGTCAGTATCATGTCAGTATCATGTCAGTATCGTGTTCAGTAACATGTCAGTATCATGTCAGTATCATGTGTCATGTCAGTATCATGGTCAGTATCATGTCAGTATCATGTCAGTATCATGGTCATATGATATGACCATGTGATCATGGTCATATAGAAAGGCATGGCGAGAGAGTATGTTTTACCCCCTGTCCGTCCGTTCGTCCGTCCGTCCGTGTGTGTGTCCTGTCCGTGTGTTACCAGCTAATCTCCGGCACCATTGGCCCGCTTGCTGCGAAACTGTGCACACACACTCCCTCGATACCAATTCAGAACCTCTGCCCCAAATTTTTCACATGGGCCTGTTATAGCGCCACCAGGAGGCCAATTTGTGCAAAACCCATTTTTTGACATTACTCCTACAGATTTTATCCAAACGTCATGCAAATCGGTACATAGTATCTCTATAGTCATGTGATCAACCCGGATCTGTCCGATTTCCCATATTCCATCCTGATTGGCTAAGGTTGGCTTCCAAAGTTTGCAGGATTGGTCCGTTTTGAACAAAATGCCTCGAATCATAAACGCAGCTTGCAATTTCCGTGAAATTTCACACGCACATTCCCACTAGGCCGAGGAAGAAATGCCACCCATTTCACATTGGCCTGTTATAGCACCACCAGCAGGTCTAATTTAGCAAAACAAATGTTTTGAACAAAATGCCACAAATCATAAATGCAGTGTCCGATTGCAGTGAAAGGCCTAGGAAGAAATGGCACCCTTTTCACCTATTTTCACCTACCTATTATACCGCCACCAGGAGGCCACAATAACGTACCTGACCTGGCGTAGACCTGTGCTCCGAGGAGCACTTTTTCTAGTAACTTTTTTTATATTCTTTATAAATTAAGCACTTTGAAACTGAAGATGATGGCCAATGTTGATGATAGTAAAATGATAATAATATCGTATCGATATTGTGAGCCCAATATCGTGTATCGTATCATATGTACCGTGAAATTAATGAATCGTGACACCCCTAAATAGATTTTGAGTCATGTCAAAGAAGTTTTCAAAACATGATATTTTGACACTTTAAAAACTGAAAAATTACAAATAGCTAATGGGTATAAATACATGTATTTAAACCTTTTTAAATGTCTCACCATTTCCTGCATTTTTGGGTGAGCGGGGAACATAGAACCTTTTTTTGGTTGAGTGGGGATTGGGGAACATAGAACCTTTTTTAGAACCTTTTTTGGTTGAGTGGGGAACATAGAACCTTTTTTTGGATGAGTGGGGAACATAGAACCCTTTTTTGGTTGAGCGGGGAACATAGAACCCGGGGAACATAGAACCTTTTTTGGGGGGGAGGGGAACATAGAACCTGGGGAACATAGAACCTGGGGAACATAGGTACGGTCCCGGTTTGAACATGCACAGAGGAGGGATAGTGAATATATCGGTAGGAGGATGCTGAGGTTGGAACTGCCAGGCAGGAGGCCTAGAGGAAGACCAAAGAGGAGATGCATGGAGGTAGTGAAAAAGGAAGCAGAGGGCAGGGTGAGATGGAGGCAGATGATTCGCTGTGGCGACCTCTGACAGGAACAGCCGAAAGGAAGAGAAGAAGAAGAAGATCGTCGACCCACTGTCTACCCACCCTCTAGGCCAGTGATTCTCAACCTGTGGGTGGGGACCCCCATGGGGGGATATCCAGATGACAGTAAAGTTTAAGAACTTTTAATACCTAATACCTAAATATATATATATATATATATATATATATATATATATATATATATATATATATATATATATATATATATATATATATATATATATATATACACAAATTTAATTAAATAAAAAAGACAATTTCTGCATCAAAAGTAATCAACAAACTATGAAAAACTGTCAAACATTGGCCAAATTGTCAAATAATATAAGAGAGGGGCAAAAATTGTGAAAATAGCTGATCTCATAGCGCCTTGCGTGAGCTTGTAGATCTGCTATTTTCACAATATTTATCTGTGGAACCGAGTCAAACTAAATGTAATGCCTCAACTCCTACAATTCCAAGTGCTTGTCAGGGTGGGGGGTCCCCAGTTCAAATATGATTATGATTATTTGAATACAGGATTTGTGGTGATGGTTCTTCCTTGCATGCATAGTTTGACGGGGACGCTGTGTTCCTGATTTATTGATTTGTGACATTTTGTGCAAAATCAACGGCATATAATGCCGTGCCCAAAACAGAGAGGTCATGTTGAAAGTAATCTCTCAAGAACAGATTCTGCTCTCCGCTTGAATCTGTCGGGGGGGTTCGTCATATCGCGTACGCACTGGCCTACAAGTGGGCGTGCCTTCAGATCAGGAAGCAGGCGCGCTTTACCCAAACAAATGTAGTGGGCGGGATTTACGCGTGTACAGATCCTTCCCCACTAGAAACAAACCGAAACTCATTTAACAATAGCGTCCTCGGAGCAGACAAAACCACGGAAAGATATTCACATGCTCTTGCTCTTTCATCATAGAAACAAGTGGGCTTATAACCAAAACGATCCATGTTCTCTGGGAGAAGTGGTGTTAGTGTTCCGTGTAGAAATATTGTTAGTGGGAATGAAAACATAGTCGCACCACCGGAAGTGAAAGGCTGAAGGCAGACCAAAACCCCGGTTTCCTTGCGCATGGGTGCTCCATTTTGCTCCCCCTAGAGCTAAGTGAAAGAGTAAAAAACAGCAGAGGGCGCTTTTTTTCCTTTTTTATTTGGCGATGGGTTCCCAGATTGTGTTGAAAGTGATTCATAAAGCGTTGTTGTTTTCATTGGTTTCCCAGGCAACAGAAAGCATACATGGCGAGCCAGGGTCCGTTAGCGGAGACTACCGAGGATTTCTGGAGAATGCTATGGGAGCACAACTCTACCATCGTGGTGATGCTAACCAAACTACGAGAGATGGGCCGGGTTAGTGAAACACACACACACACACACACACACAACACACACACACACACACACACACACACACACACACACACACACACACACACACACACACAGTGGTGGAAAGTAACTAAGTACATTTACTTAAGTACTGTACTTAAGTACAATTTTGAGGTATTTGTACTTTACTTGAGTATTTTACATTTTCTGTACTTTTACTTCTACTCCACTACATCTCAGAGGCAAATATTGTACTTTTACTCCACTACAATTATTTGAAAACTTCTCTTACTAGTTACTTTGTAGATTCAGATTATTATTACAAAACATACATTAACCACACACACACACACACACACACACACACACACACACACACACACACACACACACACACACACACACACACAAACACAGGTTTATGTTGCTATACTTGTGAGGACATCAGCAGTTTAGGGCGTTGATCTCATCAAAAAATTGCAGATCTACAAGCAATCGTGCTTGGTTGAGGTTGAGAATCTGTCATATGTAATATTAAGATTGATGTTTTTTGATATTTTTTTGCATTTTACAGGAGAAGTGTCACCAGTACTGGCCCGCGGAGCGCTCGGCGCGCTACCAGTACTTTGTGGTGGATCCCATGGCTGAATACAACATGCCTCAGTACATCCTGCGAGAGTTTAAGGTCACAGACGCCAGGGTATGTTTTATTGTTTTATTATTTTACCACACTGCTAAATCCTCGGTGTTCATTTTCCCTATGGGTGCTTGGCTTTCTCCGTGGGTGCTCGGGTTCCAAAGCACCCTTGGAATTGGCACCTGTGGTTATATTTGCACACTCTCAGAGTGTGTAAATATAACCAGATATTTCATGATGTTAAATGGGGCGTGGAATAGATACCTTTATTGAGCCCTCTGGGAACAGGTGGGGGTCCATCATCTGATAAAACTGTACGCAGTAGTGTAAAGTAACTAAGTACATTTATTTAAGTACTGTACTTAAGTAAAAGTTTGAGTTATTTGTACTTTACTGGAGTATTTCCAATTTTCAATACTTTTACTTCTGCTCCATTACATCTCAGAGGCAAATATTGTACTTTTATTCCACTACAATTATTTTAAAACTTTAGTTACTAGTTAATTAATTATTATATTTATAACCAACCACTCTAGGCCTATTTTTGTTAAGGGTGACGTAACGGTCATCCTCCTGGCCTATATCTATCTGTAGGCTGCCGTTTTCAGCTGTTCGATTATAAAGTTTACCTAATCCTTCTTAAAGTCGATTAAGCTATCTATCTTATAACCTTTAATTATTCCTTCGAATAACTTAGGTTATAAGCTTTCTAGCCCTTACTCCAGTAAGTAAAGCCCATCCTTTACTGGACTCCCCCGTAGGTTCTCGTAAATCTACGAATAACGAAGATCGGTCTATTTCATCTTCCGATCCCCTTAACAGTATAATCGAACGAAGTTTGATATTAGCAGATTTAGCCGATGGATCACCACCCCCTTATTCAAAGTGAAAGAAGACGATACCACCATGGCTGATATTGGCTCAGCCCCTACCTGCTCCCCTTCCTGTAATCAAGGACGAGCACCCTGGTTTTACTGAGACGAAGGACGAAGAAAACCACCTTCTGATTTCTCCCCTCACTCCCGCCCCCAAGGGCTCTCAACCCATCCTTAAATTTTCGGACAGAGAAGACATCGTCCAATTGAGGACCTCCTGCCAGGACAAGATGGCCAAACAAGCCCTTCAGATGCGGCTTCTCACCGAGCAACTCGCCGCTTCTAGGGCTGAGACCCAGGCGTTGACCTTTCAGTTCGCTGCCTACCTCGAACGGCCTGAATCCCCTCCGGCTAATCTGCTGCTCCCCGATGGGACCCATGCCTTCGACCGTCACATCCTCCATCCCTCCCCTACCCCCCATTCCCACCCTGCCGCGCCTGACGCCCAACCCCCCCCTATCGACCCTTCCTCACCACCACCCACCACGCCCGTTACTCCAATTGCCATGCCGCTCACACATATGATGGCGCCTTGGGGGGATGTCGTCGATTTCTGGTCGCTTGTGATCTTTATTTCTTATCCCAGGCTCCGCGTTGTGAGCTTGTAGATCGGCTATTTTCAAAAATAAATGTACTTTTACCTTTGTAGTATATTTTGATGCCAATACTTTTGTACTTTTACTCAAGAAACATTTTAAACACAAGCCTTTTTCTTGTAACAGAGTATTTTTAAATTGTGGTATTGCTACTTTTACTTAAGTAAAATATCTGAGTACTTAGGGTCTTTACTTAGTCACCAAACTACACTAAAATGTCAGTAGAACTTTACGAACAGCTCTGTGATTGAGGCCCATTATTTTCCCTTTGCGCTCCTCAGGATGGTCAGTCCAGAACGATCCGACAGTTCCAGTTCACTGACTGGCCTGAGCAGGGCGTTCCCAAGACGGGGGAGGGCTTCATCGACTTCATTGGACAAGTTCATAAAACAAAGGAACAGTTTGGCCAAGACGGACCCATCGCTGTGCACTGCAGGTAACTGTGTGTGTGTGTGTGTGTGTGTGTGTGTGTGTGTGTGTGTGTGTGTGTGTGTGTGTGTGTGTGTGTGTGTGCGCGTGCAAGCAAGCAAGCAAGCACACACGTGCAGGTGCATGCACGCACTCACATGCACGTGTCAGGCAACCGTCAGGTATTACTATCTACATAGGAACTCAACATCCTCACAAGGATATTGAATAATTAAAACCTGAAAAAGCTGATCTTATGGGCAGGGCCGGCCGTTGCCATAAGCAACATAAGCGGTCGCTTAGGGCCACAACCACTAGAGGGAAAGTTTTTTTTAAACTTTCATATTGTTATTATGTCATGTATCTCCTATCCAACAACTAGCGTTATTATTTTAGTATGCAATAAAAAATGACAATGATTTTATAATGGGGGTGTTTGGGGGGGAGGGGGGCCACCAAAAAAAATCTTGCTTAGGGCCACGAAAATCTTATGGCCGGCCCTGCTTATGGGGACATTTTTAGGTCAGGCAACCGTCAGGTATTACTATCTACATAGGAACTCAACATCCTCACAAGGATAGTTAAAACCTGAAAAAGCTGATCTTATGGGCAGGGCCGGCCGCTGCCATAAGCAACATAAGCGGTCGCTTAGGGCCACAACCACTAGAGGGAAAGTTTTTTTTTAACTTTCATATTGTTATTATGTCATGTATCTCCTATCCAACAACTAGCGTTATTATTTTAGTATGCAATAAAAAATGACAATGATTTTATAATGGGGGTGTTTGGGGGGGAGGGGGGCCACCACAAAAAATCTTGCTTAGGGCCACGAAAATCTTAGGGCCGGCCCTGCTTATGGGGACATTTTTAGGTCCCCATGAGAGAGCTTTGTCATGGCATTGAAAGCTATGGTTACAATGCATAAAACATTCATGTTTGAGGTTAGGATTAGGCCTCTAATAGTTTTATGTTTACGGTAAGGATTACAGGCAGGGTTTAGAGGTCGGATATAATTAGGGTTCGGATTAGGATTACACAGTTAAGGTTTAGTGGGGTTTAGGGTTAGAATTAAGTTTAGGGTTAGGATTAAAGTGTTCAGGGTTCAAAATGGCTTAAATATCGCTTTCGATGTAACCATATGTTTCATCATCTGCCAAAATGTATAAGCACTTGTGTTTCAACTGCAATGTTCAAACTGTGCAATAATATGCCTTTTCAGATGTTACAGCTAATACACCAGATGTTGTTGTTGAGGACAGTAGAGAAGTGACCATTTTGGAAGTGGCATGTACCACAGCCTGAGGCATTCCTTACCAAGGTGTTTAAGTACCAACGTCTTAAAGGGATTGTTCACCCCCAAAAAGACTTTTTTTCTATTGATTAGTCACCCATGGAGACTTGAATTCATGGATTTTTTCTCACATTCCTAAACCAATAATTTGATGACCGGCAGCGGTTCCGGTAGGAGACACAAAGAGACTCCTTTGTGTCTCCTACTGGAACCGCTGCCTACTGGTCCGCTGGTCATCAAATTATTGGCTTAGGAATGCGACAAAAAAACTAAAAATATCCATGAATTCAAGTCTCCATGGGGTGACTAATCGATAGAAAAAAAGTTACTCTTTGGGTGAACTATCCCTTTAAGGCTGCTTTATACAGCTTGGTTACACAAGTAAACTGCTTGTGTTCATATTTGGAAGCCTCGGTAATGACCATAAATCAGTTGTGAGAGGCCTGCAGATTGCAGGAAAGCCCAAGCCAAGAGCTAAGGCATTGGCAAAATTCTGTTCAGTGTCTGTGATAATTGGCTCTAGGGGGTGCTCAGGGGGTCGGCAACCCCTTAGTTCTGACACTATGGGGGCTCGCGCGTGCTCTACATGCACGAGCAGCTCCACATCCACGCGCGAGCACACACCGTCAGCCGCCCACGAGCCGTCAATCATTAACACAACAACGCACCGTCAGGGGCGAGCCGTCTTTAACACCTTAAACAATGGCCTCAACCTGGCTGCTTTGCATAACATTAGGCTACTCGAGAAAAGCCATGGAGTGTGAAAGGGTTAATCGCTTAGCAGAGGACACAAGAGCTAGTAGCCTACCAGACACTCACGAAGTTACCCCTGTGTCTAGCTCAGGTCCATAGCGTTAGAAGGAGTTCTCCTTAACGCTATGGTACTTTCCATTATTTCCCCTCGCACCGCGGTAGCGGAGCCTCTCGTCTGTAGTAAAATTAAAAAATACACTTTTGGTACTCACCAAAACAAAGACGGTTTTATGGAGTTGAAAGCCTACTCTACGAAGTGGGAACACTGTGAGCCCCCACCTCACGTCTAAAATACACTTTTTGGCCAGAAAAGAAAATATTTCACCGGAAGGAAGAATCTGGTCAATAGGAAAATTCCATTGACCAGATCTGTAGAGGGCACTGTGGAGTAACCAAAAACTGGTTTTAATTCCGGAGAAATATTTTATTTTCTGGCCAAAAAGTATAATTTAGTAAAGTAGGCTTTCAACTCTTTGGTGAGTAGCAAAAGTGTAATTTATTAATTTTTTTACTTGTTTTAAAAACCACTGTTTTGAAAGCAATGTAAGTCTTAAAAAAAAGTAATTCAAGTAAAGACAAGTTGACTGATTATTTTAAGTACTTATGTGTGGGTGAATCTATGTAAAGGGCTTGTATATAAAACTAAAAGGAAAATAAAATAATTAATTAATTAAAACAAAAATAAAAAAATAAAATTAACAATGCAACAAAATAATAAGAAATATAAATACATTAATAATCACATGTTGAATACAGTATTTCAACTAGCACTGAGCTGAGTGGCTATGTGCACATGCCTGCGCACGCACGTGCCCGCGCGCGTGCACGCGTGCCCGCGCACGTGACGTCATAAAATAGAGCCCCCATAGTTCAAAAATCCACAGCTCACCACTGGCAGCCGCCATATAGGAGGCGATGCTTGAATTCCTGTACCCGTGATCTGTATCCTGAAACACTTGTTGTTGAGTTTGACCAAGTTTGTGCATCTACTAATGTTTGTGTTCAAGAATTTCTTGTTAAATGTGAAAGATAACAAATAAAGATGTTAAATGTGTGTGTCATTCATCCAGTGCTGGTGTGGGGAGGACGGGTGTGTTCATCACATTGAGCATTGTGCTGGAGAGGATGCGGTATGAGGGAGTGGTGGATCTCTTCCAGACCGTCAAAACCCTGAGAACCCAGAGACCTGCCATGGTGCAGACGGAGGTACCGGCACCATCTCACTTCACATGGAATCAAGTAGTTATAGTCTAGTCACTGTTTAGACCAGAGTCTAGTCTAAATTAATCTCTCAAGAACATATTCAGAGCTGCGCTACTGAATCTCCCGGGAGCCCCGTTCAGAACGTGTCAACAGTGGCCTACAAGTGGACGTGCCTTAGATCAAGGACGATTTTGAAAGGAAAGGACATAAAACCGTCCGTTCTCTAGATATATGACGTGACACTCACGGGTGGCAAACTCGCACTGGAAGTTCGATGAATTACATTGCAGTGGATGGAGCCGGCTGGAGCAGCTCATGAACAAACATTATTTCTGAATGATTGAGACCATTGTAAAATAATCGCTTCAGGAAAATAAAAAGCTGTTGACAGCTCACACAAGTGTTGACTGATTGATTGGCAGACAGCTGTCAATCAGTGACTGTCAATCAGTCTGGCTGCCCAGAGAGAATCTTACTCTCTCTGCTCTTTGGATACCTAAATAAAATTATGTAGAGTGTACATGGAAAAACAAGAGAGCAGAAAAAAATGTGTGATATGTTTTCTTTTATTTTCCTGAAGCGATTATTTTACAATGGTCTCAATCATTCAGAAATAATGTTTGTTCATGAGCTGCTCCAACCGGCTCCATCCACTGCAATGTAATTCATCAAACTTCCGGTGCGAGTTTGCCACCACGTCATATATCTAGAGAACGGACGGTTTTATGTCCTTTCCTTTCAAAATCTTCCTTGCCTTAGATCAGGAAGCGGGCCGCGCTTTACCCAATCAAATGTAGTGGGCGGGATTTACATCTGTGCGTTCGCTTCGCACTGGAAACAAACCCAAATTAATTTAACAATAGCGTCCTTGGAGCCGACAAAACCACGGAAAGTTAGTAACATTTTAACTTGTTCTTCCATTATAGAAACAAGTGGGCTTATAACCAAAATGATCCATGTTACGTGGGAGAAATGGTGTTAGTGTTCCGTGGAGAAATGTTGTTAGTGGGAATGAAAACATAGGCGCACCACCGGAAGTGGAGGGCTGAGGGCAGAGACCAAACACCTGTTTCCAGTCATCGTCGGTCTATTTAATCACTCTATAGTCAAGTGCAAAGGTAAAAACAGCAGAGGGCGCTGTCTTTCCCTTTTCTTTGATGATGGGTTCCCGGATTGAGTCTAAATAGTGACATGTTTGTTTCATGAGTCCATCCATACAGAACACTAAGAGATTAAGCACAATTTTTAAATTTTGAACAAAGTCGCAACTGAGGCAAATATTGTACTTTTACTTCACTACAATAATTTCAAAAGTTTAGTTGTTTTGCTGATATAAATTATTACATTATAAAACATACATTAACCAACTTTAGCCCTGTTTTATACCTAGGCTATTTGAAAAGATGTCGTAGATGATGTCTTGTAGATCTGCTATTTTCAAACATTTGAGTACTTTTACTTTTGGTACTTTAAGTATATTTTGATGCCAATACTTTTGTACCTTTACTCAATTAACATTTTGAACACAGGCCTTTTACTTGTAACAGAGTATTTCTACATTGCAGTATTGATACTTTTACTTAAGTACAAAATGTGCATACTTTTTCCACCACTGACATGGACCCTTAAACTTTTCAGGACCAGTACCAGCTATGCTACAGGGCAGCACTGGAGTACCTGGGAAGCTTTGACCACTATGCAACATAGCCAGTCCAAAGACCAGAGTCTCAACCATAATCCACCACGCCAAGTCCCAGGAGAAGCCAGGCCAAAAACCAGAGTCTCAACCATAATCCACCATGCCAAGACCCAGAAGAGGCCAGGCCAAAGACCAGAGTCGCAGCCCTAATCCACCACGCCAAGTCCCAGAAGAAGCCAGGCCAAAGACCAGAGTTTCAGCCCTAATCCACCATGCCAAGTCCATTTCCCAAGGCTGAAGGAGGGGGCTAGCTCTGTTCGCGAGTTCTCTCTAATGCTCTGCCAGGTTGTTTCCTCAGTGACCAGGTTTACAATGCTTACACACGGTCTACACTTTAGTAAAAAAAAAATACTTTATGCAACTCACTGAAACAAGGTTTTTGATAGCCTCTCAGAACCCATACCTTTTTGTGTAAATTCCACTTTTTTGCCATAAAATAAAACAGATGGAGAAACTTTTATTAATTTAATACCGCCACCTACGTATTGAGTCAATGGCATTTTCCCAGAAGGAACCAGTAGGTTTAGGTTAACTACCTACAACGTGTTTTATTTTTCATAATTTATTTCCGGTGAGTAAGTGTGTTTACACTCAGTCTAGGGGAAAGCCCCACCCTGTTTACCTTTAAAACTCAACTAAAATAATGTCCCAGACACGTGAACATCGATAAACTGTAATTATCAGTTATTTTAAATTAGGCATTACATATTTTGTTTCCATTTTTGGAAGACTTATAGTAGGTAGTAGTGATGCGCGGTTCAGGTTTTTTTATTACCCGCCCCGCACAGGAGTCCAATCCGCCCCAACCTGTCCCGCAAAAAGTATATATAAATCAGTTCATAGCATATATCAGGCCCTCTTTGAAGCAGTCCATGTCCAAATCCGAGTTCACTTCAATGCCTTTGCTGTTGCAAATTCCAGGCCATATTGTAGTATAGGCTAAATGGGTATTTTGAGTTGAACTAATATTGTGGCTTTTCCAACAATCAAAAACTAAAGCCACAGTACTTGATCAGGGCGGGGGCTGTGCTTTGTTTAGGCTACAATTAATCGCGGAGATCCAAGAAGTTGCATCAATCACTCATATTTATTTTGCAGCGTCACATAATCAACCATTAAGCACAGCTGGTGTCACTCAATGACAGCAGATGTGGAGAGCGCAAAATAATCAAATGACCAAATAGGCTACATGAAAGAGAGAGAGAGAGAGAGAGAGAGAGAGAGAGAGAGAGAGAGAGAGAGAGAGAGAGAGAGCATTTAGGAAACGGAGCGACGGCACAGAACCATATTCAGCATCAGGTAGGCTAATATGCCTACAAGTTCGGTTTAGCTCAGGGACAATTAATATTTTTTTCCTGTCTTTTCTAATTGTGTATGAGAGAACATTAAACGATTGATAGATATCCTACAGTGAATGTCCTACCACAACATTACATGGCACATTCAAAGATAAAGTTGGCACACAGCGGGGATATCGTTAGATGCAGCTGTGCATAATTTCATGATTCCAGGAGGAGAGAGACAGGAGAGGAGGAGAGAGAGAGTGACAGACTCAGACAGAATAGGAGAGAGAGAGAAGGTACCGGGATGTTTGTGCCCTAGCGAGTCTGATATCATGGGTAGGTGGGGCAGGTTCAAAATCTCCGGCGAAGAAATCCGCCGGATACCATTGGTTCACCGATCTGTCCGTCAGCCCCCGCCCCGCGCCCCTCCTCCTCCCCAATGTGCAGCATTGAGACCTCTGACGTCACAACATTTGGAGCGACGCCCACTGCACTCTAGTTGGTTGGGGAAATGAAACACTTCCTATTCCAGGAACGTCAACAGGCTGGTCCAGGCTCTTATTTTTGAGCAAAAATAAAAAATTAAAGCCTGGAGATCGAGGCTACTAGTAGGTAGTCAGGCTTTTAGTCATTTATAGGCTTTACAGTAGGTATGGTATCCTGCATGTTCACATAAGATCATGTTCAGCTGATTGAATTCGTTCAACCGTTGAATGTTCATTAATGTGTCCCGTCCAAATAAACAAAGTAAATTAAAGTAGCAAAAGAATAGCCTTTTTTATTTTATATATGTATATATCTCTGCTGTCGGGCAGAAACCAGCCGTGGAGTTAGGAGGCCTGGAGTCAGCGAAACCAGCTAACTCCACCCCCCTTTGGTGGAGTTAGCTGGTTTAGCAGACAGTTTGAGGATCCAATGGAGTTAGCTGGTTTTGTCAGAAGCGCTTTTTAATACTTCATTGGTTCAATATTTTTTTAATCAACACACAGACGTAAAGGGTGATCAATAGCACTGATTTATGGGGGGGGGAATAAGCATCAAAATGGAGTTAGCTGGTTTCTGCCCGACAGCAACGATATACTGTATAAGCCTGGTCAGTGAGGAAAAAATAGTCTGTGGCATAGTGTTAGAGAGCAATATGGAGAAGAGTGGAGGGTCAAAGGTCAACATAAGAGCACAATTTGGACTTGATGGCCTTCAGTCAGCACGCTTCTGGCCTCCTGGCTTTACAATGAACCTTCTGCAGAGAACCTTCAAACCTGCCAGTACGCTTGGATGTCCTGACTGAATCCTTTGTGACTGAACTCCTGAACCCCCACACACTGAAATCCTCAGCGCTAATTGAACTCGGAGAGAGTGCAGATGTAACCAAGGGTCCATTTGGTTATATTTGTACTCTCGCCGAGTTACAGATACGGCAAGGATCCATCGTATAGGGCATATGCAGAGGACACATTTCACGTATGTGCAAATATACAGTGACAAAAAAAAAAAACACCCCAAGTAGTGGGGACCAATATTATTAATATTATTTTATTTATAGTAGTGGCGGCCTTTTTGTGGTGCCGCATATAGAAAGCCCATTGATTTGCCCCCATAGAGATTTCTGAAAATATTTATATAAATTGGTGTAAGCCTGGAACCAAGCCATCCAGGCTCCTGGTGAATAAATAAACCATAAAACATTTGCTTCTGTGTCAAAAATATTTGAAAACCGTTAAAACCGAAAACCGTTGAAAAAATGACATTTATTAAATGTATTATATTATATATTATTATAATATAGTTAAATACTGTTTTATGGTCATGATTCACCAGGAGCCTGGATAACTTGGTTCCAGGCTTAAAATAATGTATATGCATATTTTTGGAAATCTATGTGAGAAAGAAAATGAATGGGTTTTATATCTGTGGCACCACAACATGGCCGTCACTGCTATGCCCTATATACACTGCTAGGCCCAAATGGATAAATGGACACTGCGGATTTTACTGTGCACATACCTCATCTCCCACCCCCCCCCATGCAAAAAGTATATTTTTTCCCCTGCTGTTTTCGATTCATATATCATTATTACTGTGCTATTACGAATATTTAGAATTTTGTTTTGTTATCGTCTTCTTTTATAATGTAATCTAATAACCCAGGTTTCTCGGTTAGCACGGCGGGCATGTATTTTCCACATGTTCAAAGTGATCCCTGCCTAGAGAGTCCATTATTCAGAGCTGCTAATGACTTTATTTTATATGATAGATGTTATATTCTTACTGTATGTGTTCTCATTTACATGGTTGGTACGGTTTAGGGAGAGGAGAAGGGTTAATTGTATCGGCAAAAAGATGCAATATATAGTTTTGTTAAAGCTGCCATTTGGAACTAAGAGGTATTTCACTTTAAAACACATTTTGACACCTACTCAGGCTTTTCTGTGCACCTAATTCAATATTTAGATGTTTAAACCATCTTTGGTTCTGGTGACTGATATTGTCCTTTTAATGCATGAGGGGGGAATTTTCTTTTTCCTTAAAGAGGTGGTGCCATGGTTTTGCACTTTTTCTGTTTTTCATGTGTCTATGAGGTTGATAGAACTTCATTAAGCCCCCTGGTGGTGTTTTTATGGTGTTTTATGTCTTCTCTGACTATTTTGACTACCTGGAGGCTGAAACCTTGAGGGTCAAACGTGCCAATAGAGAAACATAGAGTGACATAGTAAAAATATACCCTCCCCCTCATTATCATAACACAACAGGTGTGGGCATGAGGAGGAGGAGAGACTAGGACAGGTGGGTGGTGCTAAGGTGGTGGAGGAGGTGCTAAGGTTAGAACCAGGTATACTTAATGAACTAGAGGCGTGTCCACATAAAAACACAATTTTAACCATTTCTGTACACTTTTTTGAAAAAAATCTTCCTCCTAGAAAATCACGGCACCCCGTCTTTAAAGAAAACAGAAAATAAATGAATGAACTAATACATTAACAAGTAAAGTAATTCAAAAGACATACTGCCTCCTCAAGCATTAGAAGGAAAACATTAGTCACTAGAAACAGACATGTGTGTTATAAATGTACAATATATATGTACAATATCTACATATTGAGTCAAGTTAAAAACTGTCTGGGGTGAAACCCAAAAGCCAGAGTAGACGTTGAAATTACCCCAGTGTATCCCTAAGTGTTTTAAAATGTAATTTATAATTTATAATTTATATTTTTCTGTTCTGTGTATTGTGATAGGACGATGGACAGAGAACTCATACAGGATACAGGATAAGCAAGTGAAATTGGAAGTGATGTAACAAACAAATTGCAGACAAGAATGGAACTGGAATGCTTTAAAAGTTAAGCTGATAAATTATCTTATTGGGGTTCTGTTTCCTGATTCAGCTGGTTCAAATCCTGGGTAGGAATGACAAGTTACAGATTGCAGCTCTGACTATAAATCCTGTGGCTTTTGAGGGTGAATACCTTATTAACTCTTTGACTGCCAGAGTATTTTCATAAAGTACTCCCCCAGTGCCAGCAATTTTCGTGTTTTTTTATTTTTATATTTTGAATTTTTCTCATGAAAATAATTTAAGGGGACATAATGTAAAGACCCAGCACAAATCCGCCACTAGAGTGCAGCACATGACTGCTTGATCAGGTCGTTGGGTCTCTCTCAGCCTTCTTGATAGATTAGACAAAGAAAAACATGAAAACGGAAGTGACGTCGTCCCAGATTGTTTTGATCGCCAAAATGCCGTCGTGATACACGACGGCGATGACTGATCGTCACCCAGACCATAGATTATAGAAGAGAAACTGTCCGTTTGTCCGTCATACCGTGTGAAAGACCGTTTATTTACCTATTTTGGACGAAAATGACTGGGGAAAAGAATCAAAAACCGGAAACGGAATCCAGGTCATGAAACCGGATGCAGATGTCCGTGAAGTAAGTGGAACTCGAGAATAACATTGAATATTAAGCAGCATAGCGCGATCAGAGATTAAACAATGAACGCGCGTCCAGCGCGTCGAGCGCGTCGACGGCCAACTGGACAAAGTAGCACTTGACGCGTTATCGCGTCGTCCGCAGTCAAAGAGTTAAAATAGAAAATAAATAATGTTTTTTTCCAGTCTAATCCAGGGGGGTTGAGAATGTAAAAAAAATGCACCCATAAAGGTCCATATTTACCGTACATTCTCATAATTAAACCGTCTGGATTTTATAGTGTGCTGTGTACATATTTTGAGTTCCTTCTTCCTGGAATGCTTGCTATCCATCCAGAGTTCATGACCTTTCAGGTACACTGTACAAATGAAACTAATTGACCCATACATAGACTGGCCATTTGGTTCAATTTACACTCTCTCTGAAGTTACGGGTGCATTTGGTTCCATTTGCACTCTCTCCGGAATTAAGGTTGCGTTGGTTCCATTTCTACAGAGTTACGGGTGGATTTGGTTCCATTTGCACTCTCTCAGGAGTAACAGGTGATTTGTTTCCATTTGCACTTTTCGGTGATTTGTTTCCATTTGCACTTTTTAGAGATAGATTAACAATGAACACAAATCATTTTACTGTCTACTGGGGAGGGTGTAGGTGGTGTACTTTGTCTGAGGTAGAAAACCCCCCACAATACAGCCAATGAAGATGGTGCGGGTTGTGCCCGCTGAACCCTTAGCATCCCACTTCTGACACCACCCTGGTATGTATCTAGATCATGGTTATTTTCGAAATAAACGCTTTGTATGTCTTACTGTCCTGCTGATCTGAAAAAGTCAAAAGAGCTGGGTGCTATATGGTCTTCCACTGTACCTTTTGGTGTAGAGAAGTAAAAAAAAAAAAAAGTGATTGACAAACTATTGCCGTCCTGTGACGCATCGTGATAGCTTGTTGATCGGCTATTTCCGTGCGATACCATTGTGGGACAAAGTATGAAATAGGGCTTGACTGGTTGACATACGTGCGGTTTGAAGTGTCTCAAAGTGAGGTGAATTAGGACGAGCGATTAATTTCACTTTGTAAATTGTTGTGCTGTAAGGGGTTCAATCTGTTTTCTATTTGTTAATAAATAAACAAATGTCTCTAAACCTTGATGTTAATAATGTATAATTGTTTTGTTTTTTTTTATAATAAAAATGGGTTGTTCTCGTTACATTTTAGCTGTTTAAGCGTAATGTCCAATCTCTGTTGAATTAAATGTAAAAAAAATGAAAGTTCAAAGGTCAAGGGGAACGCCGGTAGCTAGTGTGTCGATCATATAGTTGTACCATTGTTGTGATCTTGGTTGACCAACATATGGTCCCTAAGAGTCTCCATCTATAAGGGTGGTGGTGAGTGAAGGTTTCTGTTGAGTCGCACGCGTGAAGAACCAGTTGACACCAGGCAACCCTAACCCTAAAAAAAATAAATAATAATAATAATAATTAAATTAATTAATTAATACAGCAATTGCACTGTACAGGTTAATCACACACACACACACACACACAATTCTCTTGATTACTGATTCATTCAACAAAAAATTACAACAAAATTACAAACAATTACAACAAGTTGTTTAGTGTCCAATCAGGCCTTGTCCTGATTACGGTCCATTCCTCACAGAACATGTGACTGGCATTGCATCGCATGGCAAACGTTTTTCTTGAAATTTCCTTTATATGCGACTGGCATTGCTTTGCATTGCAAATGTCTTTCTTGAAATTTCCTTTACATAGCTCAACTGAGCACAGTTGAAATGTGTTTGTCCATGGTTATCCTGTGTGACGTTGATAATGCATAGTAGAGTGTGTCATGACGTGACAATTATGTCCTTGTAATGAAATGTCATGAAATGCGAATCATTCCATTCGATTCACGAGAATCCACTTTCTTGTATTGTATCGTGCTACACGGCTGATGTACCGTTTGCACAAAAACTCTTCTTTCTTGTTGCTCCCTCCTTTTGATTGGCCAGGTCTGGTCCAGACCTCTTGGCACGTGGCAATGATGCTGTGGCAATTGATGTCCTCCGACCCCCGCAGGCGATGATGTTTGGTGAGGTAATTTCCCAGTGGCAGGATCAATGATTATTTGGTGTCTGTTGTCCTCCACAGGACCAATAACGTTCTAACTATCCTATCTGAGTCAGGCACTTTTGTCTGACGCGAACCCGGCCGGTAGGCCTTATATAGATGACAGTGGCCCTGCTGTGGAGTGTGTTTATTCCTTTATTCTACTTAGGCTGGGCTGCTAAAGGTTAGATGTAACATTTTTCAGCAGTGACATTTTGTCAGTTAGTGCTGCATTCATAAATATGACGATTGCTCATTCAGTCAGTCTGCCAAATGAAAAAGCTTACAGCACCTGGTATTCCCAGGCGGTCTCCCATTCAAGTACTAACCAGGCCCGACCCTGCTTAGCTTCCGAGATCGGGCGTGTTCAGTGAACAAATGCTTAACAAGTCATTAATAACTCATTAACTAACAGTTTATGAATGATCTATTAACTACTTATAACAAATAGTTATTCTAAAGTGTTACCAGGTTTTCAAACAAATGTAGTACAATAGCTTGTGGCTAATACATTAGAAATTTACTGTCCGATCTGGGTGCCTAGAGCAGTGTTTCCCAACCCTTTTTTCTTCCAGGGCCCACCTTTCATAGCCAAAAGATCCCAGCACACATTTAGATATACGGTGTATTATATAAATATGTATACATTTACACACTCTGTCTGTCTGTCTGTCTGTCTGTCTGTCTGTCTGTCTGTCTGTCTGTCTGTCTGTATATAGAATATAGATAGATAGAATATAATTGTGTATATACCACAGTTAATCTTAACTCCAATATCAATACCAAATTCAACAAATGAATTTGTTTGAAATTAAATTAAACATAACTATAAGTCATAACTAAACTAACTATCCTAGTCAGTGTGGGCCAACTTAAAAAATGTTTAGAATGTTGGTGGAAATTAATTTATCTCTGCTTATGCTCCTCATGTCAACAGTGTGTGGTTCGGATGGTTGTGAGGGGGGGGGGGGGGTTCTATATACTGCTCAGTGATCCAATCATGTGTAGAGCCTGTGTACTGTATCCGGTAATTTGAACACACACAATAGGCACGCACAAAGGCCGTTTCCGTATCCGTATTTGCAACCTGTAAACTACCACAGACAACATTGTCTGTGACGTCGCCGCAGCTTGCGAGTGAACAGAACCTCTCCGTGGAGTAAATAATCACCACAAACAACACCGAACACTTATGTTGATTTAATGTTAGTACATGTGTTTTATTGTTGGACATGCGTTCATGGCAGGTTATAATATGGGCTTTCGACAGCATTGCTTTTATAAGACATAGTTATAAATCATCAGCATACAGTTAATAAGTCAGTTAACTAATACTCTGTGATTGATCCTCACCAACATATAAATAAATCCTTAACATATTTAAAGTACCAAAAGTAAAAGTAGGCTACTCATTATGCAGTATGTCCAATTTCACAAGTTTTCAAATGTGTAAAATGTATAAATCTACAAGCTCACAACGCGTCGCAAATCTGCTATTTTCAAATTGCCAAAGTATATATACTGTATAAGTGATTTTGTAATAATAATCAAAATCTACAAAGTAACTATAGTAACTAAAGTTATCAAATAATTGTAGTGGAGTAAAAGTAGCCTACAATAATTGTCTATATGTAGTGGAGTAGAAGTAAAAGTATTGAAAATTGGATATACTCCAGGACCAACAAAAAAAGTAAAATTACCTCAATTCTTCTATATGGTATAGGTATTTTATTATTGGGCTATAATATTATTGCAGTTTGTCCAGCTGTGGACAGTTATTTTTTTAATTGCGAACGCGGAAGGAGGCGCGGCGAAGCCGCGCCTCCGACCAAGTGGAGCTTACTATATCATCGTGCTTGCGTTGTGTGTGTGTCCGTCTGTCCCATATTTATGGTCTTTCCGTCTGTGTTCACGCTCTCACTCATTGGCTCGCTCCCCCATGTGACTCGAAACTCCGTGCTGAAATGCCAGCAACTGCACTGCCTGTATACAGCCGACAGAGTGCGGCAGAGTGCACTACTACAGTGTGGTTGAAATATGGCAGCCACAGTCAATCTGCGTTCGCCTCCAGCGTTCGCGCGTCTTACTTGTTATTATTAATGCATGTCGTAAAAAGTTTGGGAAACACACAAACTTCATTGCTAACATATGGTAACTATACCCTAATAATTTAACTGATAAAAAGTTGTCATCTAACAACACAACACATCTAACAACACATCAAAGTGCTTATTTTAGTTAAAGTCTGAGGTGTCCATAGTCCATTTGGTTACATAGAGACACACGGGGACTACAAATTTCACGCCCACTTTTGAGACAGCGCCGCTACTCGAGGTCCGTTAGAACGATGAACTGCAGCTGCCAATGCATTCCCTATGAGAGGATATGAAAGTTAGCCTACTTTTAAAATTATCCTGCATTAACTGAAGACGATATTGATTTAAATAAAAATATGTTTCCAAATGTATGGAGTGTCTTTGTCAACATATCTTCTTGTTTTCTTAATAGTTGATGTGTTTCACATTTAATTTGCCACTTTAACGAGTTACCCATAATGCTAACAAGCTTTGAACTGAGCAGATTGGACCTTCTGTTCCAGAGATAATGACCAAAACCTATTGAAAACGTCCACTTTCGCCAGTTTTCTGGGTATTGAAAACCTCAAGGGATGCGTCCGTGACGTATATACCATGCGACCACTTAAACTCTGGATCTCCGATGCTAGCGGTTTTGACATACTGATGGAGTATATTATAGTATATTGTGGGTAGTATATCGAGATGAAAGATATGGGACATTAAAAAGGACAAATTAAACAAATGGGACAGATTATTAGAACACAAAAAAAATCGCTACAGCCTCAGTAGTTAACCAGTGAAATGACGGTATTTTACAATGCCTCTCATAGAGATTGCATTGAGAGCTGCAGTTCATCGTTCTAACGGACCCCGAGTGTCAAAAGTGGGCGTGGATTTGTAGGCCTTCCGCTTCCGGCCGTGTGTCTCTATGTGTGCGCTATTTGGAGCTACACCAAAACGGAATGTGAGAGTCATGACATCACCACTTGGCCACGCCCACTATGACGTCATCACTGTCCCCCCACTATTTAAAGAGAAGCGTCTGGCTGCAGACCTGTTTCACGAGACGAGCTCAACACGGCCGAGGTGGTGACGTCACGTTCCAGAAGAAGAGGTCCTGCATAATTGGGTTTTAACCACTGGGGGCAGTACCGTTGAGTTCTTCTTCTTCTCCAAACAAAGAAGAAGGAGACTTGGACAAAAAAAAAAAAAATGTATAATTATGCAATTAAAATTGAATGAAGAAATGTGTAAACAGAGCGGTGTAACATTGCAACTTTGCAATTACATTTATGTAGAAAACCTAAAACGAAAAGAATAAGTACAGTGGTCCCAATTTGCCAAATAAACAAACAATAATTTATTTGTGAATAAAATGTAATTTAATATAACAGATTTTTCCAACACATGGGAGCCACGTTTGAATAGGCCAATGTGTTTATTTATTTATTTTATTAAAAACTGCTTTATTTTGTGATTTTGTATTTTGGTATTGAAGAATATGATTGTTAAAAAATAAGTTAGAAAGTTAAATAAGTTAATAATAATTTGTTAAAATTCATTTTGTTGATGTGCTTTAGGTTAGCAGTGCTGTTACTGTAGCTTTAAGAGAGACCAGGTTGTTTAATTGAGAGTTTAATAAAAAATTACTAACACCTGAGCATTTTGGGGCAGTGCCTTGGGCTGGGTAGAGAGCTGGTTCTTTTTGAAGAAAAAAAAGAACCAGGGGGGGTCCCCTCCACCCAGCCCCGTACCCAGGATCAGTGTGGCTTGGGCTGGGTAGAGATGTGGGTCCTCTGGTTCTTTTTGGAGAAAAAAAAAAGGTACAAAGTACCACCAGGTCCCTGCGGAGGGGGGTTCCGTCCACCCAGCCCCGTGCCCAGGATCGGGGTGCCTTGAGCTGGGTAGAGAGCTGGTTCTTTTTGCGGGAAAAAAAGAACCAAGGGGGGGATCCGAAATATGCCCAGTATATGCTGATTTTATCTGTAAATGGTTAACATTTTATTATGGTAAATCCAAATGTATGATGGTTACTGAGGCAACTGGTTCACAAAAAGCTGATTGTGAATAATCTGATTAAAAATAACAATTAATAATCCATAATTAAAGTCAGAAGGCTCTAATATTATACACACTTGTGTGTGTGCGTGCGTATTGGACATCTGCGTGCGTGCCAAATGCACAAAGCTTGCGTGATATCGGTTAAAAACAACAATCCAGCGTGATTTTAGCGTGATTTAAAATAATCAAAACCTCTATTAAGAAAACAATACATTTCCGTATGTATGTAGAAAACACCGCTCTGAACCAGCAAAAAAATAAGCAACTAGGCCAGCTCAGTCAAACTTTATTGTCTAATGTTGTTTTAGAGCAGTGATTCTATAAGATGTTCATGTAAAGGACCCCCAATATTTACAGGCTACTTTACAGAAAAACAAGCCCAAAGTCGCTTATAATAAACCGATTTGGCAACACTGCCAGCAGTATGAACGAGAGTTGCTTTCTTTACCTAGTCTCGTTTCGGATGTGCTAGGATAACTAGTTTGTGTCATGGAGGATGAAATGTTGTGTATTATTAAAGCTTATGCTATGATAGTGGCATATAAGAAAGAGAGATAAAAAAAAATAGACAACATATTCGTTAATCATAATTATTTGTATGACAATTAATCGTCTCCAGACATTCATAATCGTGACAGCCCTACTAACAGCTACTGTACAGCCTGGTTAAAATGACATTTTATTCATTAAAACAAGTTATGCATTGCAGCTCTAACATATGAGAATGCCCCCAAAAATTGGTAGCTAAGGTTACAATCGTACAATCGTAATTAACCCTGTACGGATTCACGCTCTAGTAAGGCCTGCCACTAATTCTACAACCGGGGACCCGCTCCCCGGAGTTTCTTTTATTTCCCACGTCGCAGGTCCATGGACTGTCACTACGGACCCCCAGCTGCGGCTCAAGACTGTGACTGCGGACCGGGCCTCTCCATGGAGAACGACCATGGATTTCTACTACACTACACTATACCACTACACTATACTGTATATTATCTTAACACTCTTATATTATACCATTATGTACTGCATACACATTATTGCTGTACTATATTATATTATCATATACTATCTTACACTATTATATTTGCTACTATTGTTATTGTTACTACTTGCACTGTATCTCTTTCTGTCTCTCTGTCTGTCTCTCCCTCTCTCTCTCTTCTTTCCCCCGACACGGTCGAGGCAGAAGGCCGCCACCCTAGGGTCTGCCTGACGTTTCTTCCAGTTAAGAGGGAGTTTTTCGTTGCCACTGTCGCAAAATTGCTTGCTCAGGGTGGGATGTCGGGTCTCTGCTCTACATGTAAAGTGTCTTGAGACAACTTGTTGTGATTTGACACTTTAATAAAATTGAATTGAATTGAATTGAATTGAATTGAATTGAATTGAATTGAATTGAATTGAATTGAATTGAATTGAATTGAATTGAATTGAATACATGTTAAGATATCGCACAGTTTTGTGAAATTCTAATGTACTTAATCTGATTTCATTCTAGTAGCCTAATGTGAGGGTGTCACCATGGACACGTTTGTCACAGAGACCTTGACTGCATGGCAGCTTGAGCACTTGATTGACACATTTAAAGTCATACCCGGTGAAGCTAAGGGTCTGTTTGTTCATTTGAGGGCAGTGCATGGCATGTGTAATGCTTCAACATTCTGGCAGTGCCACGAACATGGTTGTAGGCGTTCTTTTAGTTATGTGCGGTCTTTCAGAAGACACCTTGTGCAGCATTCTCTGTCAGACCATTATCGTGGCACTGAACAGCATTCCAGGGGGGCCTCAAGAGCATCCATTTCAGTTCCCATGAATGCAGAAAATTCTGATCCTGTAGAGGCTGTAGAGGTCCAAAATGAACATGATATTTACTGGGATGACTTGGAACCAGAAACCATAACCCAGCAAATAGCTCTGTTTTTGGCAACCTTTAAGGCTAAATCAGCACAGACATACAGTACAGTACGTTTTGTTGTGCAACAAACATCTAGTTTGGTTTCTGACATTGTCAGTTCACTCCAGAGGAAGACCATGTATCTGATTGAGAAATGTGGTCATAGGGATGATTCCGGGGTAATGGAACTGGCCCATGATTTTGAGGCAGCAGCTAGTCCCTTCAAAGGGTTTGAATCAGAATACAAACAGATGCAGTATTTTGTCAAGTCAGGCAACTTTATTGACCCTGTAGAGGAGGCGTTCCCTGGAGAGTCCTTTGTGCCTGGCAGCAAAGATAAGATGGAGTCCTTTCAGACTTCTATGATGGGGAATACTGTAAGCAGCATCCTCTCTTCTCCAGCGAAGTGTCTGTTCCACTTCTGTTGTATAACGATGACTGTGAAACAGTCAACCCACTGGGATCAAAGGTTGCAGTGCACAAGTTGGGGTTCATTTACTTGGTCATCAAGAGTTTGCCCCAAGAGTTTTTATCAAAACTTTCATCACACTTTCTGGTGGCAGTTTACAAAGTAGATGATGCCAAAACCTATACGATTGATAGTGTTCTGCGCCCAATCATAGAGGAACTGAAGGATCTGGAGGTCAATAGACCATATTCACACGGCGGCCATATTGGAATTTAACATTGAAAGTGCCACCCCGTTGCCGTGGAAACGGGGTGGCACTTCATTGACTTAATAGCAACATGGCCGCCGTGTGAATATGGTCTATGGGATCTCCCTCAGCACACCTCACTTTAAGGGTGAAATGAGATTTTCAGTTGCCCAGTTTTGTGGGGACAATCTAGGCTTAAATGCCATTCTTGGATTTACTGAGTGCTTTGTCGCTAATTATTTTTGTCGCATCTGCAAGGCACACAAGTCCATAACAAAGACACAGACAAAAGAGGATCCAATCCTGATCAGAAATGAGGCAAATTACGCTGCAGATGTTAGTTGTAATAGCATGTCAGATACTGGTGTCAGTAAAAACAGTATTCTGAATAATTTATCCAACTTTAATGTGACGCACAACAAGGTTTTGGATATTATGCATGACTTGTTGGAATGTTGGAAGGGGTAGGTCCACTTGAAACAACTTTATTGTCTAATGTTGTTTTAGAGCAGTGATTCTATAAGATGTTCATGTAAAGGACCCCCAATATTTACAGGCTACTTTACAGAAAAACAAGCCCAAAGTCGCTTATAATAAACCGATTTGGCAACACTGCCAGCAGTATGAACGAGAGTTGCTTTCTTTACCTAGTCTCGTTTCGGATGTGCTAGGATAACTAGTTTGTGTCATGGAGGATGAAATGTTGTGTATTATTAAAGCTTATGCTATGATAGTGGCATATAAGAAAGAGAGATAAAAAAAAATAGACAACATATTCGTTAATCATAATTATTTGTATGACAATTAATCGTCTCCAGACATTCATAATCGTGACAGCCCTACTAACAGCTACTGTACAGCCTGGTTAAAATGACATTTTATTCATTAAAACAAGTTATGCATTGCAGCTCTAACATATGAGAATGCCCCCAAAAATTGGTAGCTAAGGTTACAATCGTACAATCGTAATTAACCCTGTACGGATTCACGCTCTAGTAAGGCCTGCCACTAATTCTACAACCGGGGACCCGCTCCCCGGAGTTTCTTTTATTTCCCACGTCGCAGGTCCATGGACTGTCACTACGGACCCCCAGCTGCGGCTCAAGACTGTGACTGCGGACCGGGCCTCTCCATGGAGAACGACCATGGATTTCTACTACACTACACTATACCACTACACTATACTGTATATTATCTTAACACTCTTATATTATACCATTATGTACTGCATACACATTATTGCTGTACTATATTATATTATCATATACTATCTTACACTATTATATTTGCTACTATTGTTATTGTTACTACTTGCACTGTATCTCTTTCTGTCTCTCCTCTGTCTGTCTCTCCCTCTCTCTCTCTTCTTTCCCCCGACACGGTCGAGGCAGAAGGCCGCCACCCTAGGGTCTGCCTGACGTTTCTTCCAGTTAAGAGGGAGTTTTTCGTTGCCACTGTCGCAAAATTGCTTGCTCAGGGTGGGATGTCGGGTCTCTGCTCTACATGTAAAGTGTCTTGAGACAACTTGTTGTGATTTGACACTTTAATAAAATTGAATTGAATTGAATTGAATTGAATTGAATTGAATTGAATTGAATTGAATTGAATTGAATTGAATACATGTTAAGATATCGCACAGTTTTGTGAAATTCTAATGTACTTAATCTGATTTCATTCTAGTAGCCTAATGTGAGGGTGTCACCATGGACACGTTTGTCACAGAGACCTTGACTGCATGGCAGCTTGAGCACTTGATTGACACATTTAAAGTCATACCCGGTGAAGCTAAGGGTCTGTTTGTTCATTTGAGGGCAGTGCATGGCATGTGTAATGCTTCAACATTCTGGCAGTGCCACGAACATGGTTGTAGGCGTTCTTTTAGTTATGTGCGGTCTTTCAGAAGACACCTTGTGCAGCATTCTCTGTCAGACCATTATCGTGGCACTGAACAGCATTCCAGGGGGGCCTCAAGAGCATCCATTTCAGTTCCCATGAATGCAGAAAATTCTGATCCTGTAGAGGCTGTAGAGATCCAAAATGAACATGATATTTACTGGGATGACTTGGAACCAGAAACCATAACCCAGCAAATAGCTCTGTTTTTGGCAACCTTTAAGGCTAAATCAGCACAGACATACAGTACAGTACGTTTTGTTGTGCAACAAACATCTAGTTTGGTTTCTGACATTGTCAGTTCACTCCAGAGGAAGACCATGTATCTGATTGAGAAATGTGGTCATAGGGATGATTCCGGGGTAATGGAACTGGCCCATGATTTTGAGGCAGCAGCTAGTCCCTTCAAAGGGTTTGAATCAGAATACAAACAGATGCAGTATTTTGTCAAGTCAGGCAACTTTATTGACCCTGTAGAGGAGGCGTTCCCTGGAGAGTCCTTTGTGCCTGGCAGCAAAGATAAGATGGAGTCCTTTCAGACTTCTATGATGGGGAATACTGTAAGCAGCATCCTCTCTTCTCCAGCGAAGTGTCTGTTCCACTTCTGTTGTATAACGATGACTGTGAAACAGTCAACCCACTGGGATCAAAGGTTGCAGTGCACAAGTTGGGGTTCATTTACTTGGTCATCAAGAGTTTGCCCCAAGAGTTTTTATCAAAACTTTCATCACACTTTCTGGTGGCAGTTTACAAAGTAGATGATGCCAAAACCTATACGATTGATAGTGTTCTGCGCCCAATCATAGAGGAACTGAAGGATCTGGAGGTCAATAGACCATATTCACACGGCGGCCATATTGGAATTTAACATTGAAAGTGCCACCCCGTTGCCGTGGAAACGGGGTGGCACTTCATTGACTTAATAGCAACATGGCCGCCGTGTGAATATGGTCTATGGGATCTCCCTCAGCACACCTCACTTTAAGGGTGAAATGAGATTTTCAGTTGCCCAGTTTTGTGGGGACAATCTAGGCTTAAATGCCATTCTTGGATTTACTGAGTGCTTTGTCGCTAATTATTTTTGTCGCATCTGCAAGGCACACAAGTCCATAACAAAGACACAGACAAAAGAGGATCCAATCCTGATCAGAAATGAGGCAAATTACGCTGCAGATGTTAGTTGTAATAGCATGTCAGATACTGGTGTCAGTAAAAACAGTATTCTGAATAATTTATCCAACTTTAATGTGACGCACAACAAGGTTTTGGATATTATGCATGACTTGTTGGAATGTTGGAAGGGGTAGGTCCACTTGAAATTAAGTTGGTTCTCGCCTCCTTGATTGAGGACAAACACCTCACCCTTGATATGCTCAACTTCAGAATCACCAGTTTTGATTATGGCTTTTCTGATGTCAAGAACAAGCCAACTGTGATTGGGTAGCCAGAACTTAAAAATCCAGAAAGGGCAATGCGTCAGTCTGCATCCCAAACATGGTGTCTTCTCAGGCATCTTCCATGTATGATTGGGGACCTCATACCGGAAGAGAATAAATACTGGGAGCTCTTGCTCCTCCTTCTGGAATGCATGGAAATTATTTTCTCTCCATCTCTGACACCAGAAGTTACAGTTTATTTATCCGCCATCATTGAAGAGCACCACTCTCTGTTCCTTGAGCTGTACCCCGATAGGCATTTTATTGCAAAGCATCACTTCATGGTGCACTATCCACATGCAATGCTGAAGTTGGGACCCCTGATTCAGTTCTGGGCAATGCGTTTTGAAGCAAAACATGCCTTTTTTAAACGCATCTGCCACATCACCTGCAACTTCAGAAATATTTGCAAGACAATGGCATTTAGGCATCAGATGACTCTGTGCTACTCCCTCCTTGCTGGTGATGTATTCAAACCGGAAACTGAAATTGGTCCAGGTCACAGCACCCTGCTGGCTGTAATGGATGGTTTTGGTGAGGTACAAAGTGGTCTTGAAGATATCCCACCCTTTACTGAAACCTTTGTGCCAAATTGGGTAAACGTTAATGGTACACAATACAGACCTGGTGTGACAGTATTTCTGTCTTACGCTGCTGATGGAGACCCCCAGTTCGGCCTAGTGAAAAATATTCTAGTCTTTGATCACTCAGTCAAGCTTGTTGTCCAAAAGTGGGATACAGTAGGATTTGATAGGCATTTGTTTGCTTATGGTGTTGTGCTGTTGATCAGAGTTCCCTCCAGGACCGTCACGGTCTCCATGCAGTGAAGTCTTACAGAAAGGATGACAATTACTCATACGTTTCACTTAGATACAGAGTCTTTTAACCACTGCATCCAAAATCTTGAGGGGGGGGTTGCCAAAAATAGCAGATCTACAAGCTTGTCTTGCAACACGTTGTGAGCTTGTAGATCTGTTATTTTTTGTGAAAAGAATTTGAGTAGCGATTTGGTGTTGACCGGAAAAGAGGTCCAATAACATACAGGTAAAACTTTCTAAATTGAGAGGGTTTAAGTGGTTAAGA
>NC_137607.1:58488281-58525459 GCF_963280865.1 Gymnoscopelus braueri
AGAGACAGACAGACAGACAGAGAGACAGAGAGACAGAGAGACAGAGAGACAGACAGACAGAGAGACAAACAGACAGACACAGAGTGAGAGACAGACAGACAGAGACACACAGAGACACAGAGACAGAGAGACACAGAGACACAGAGACACAGAGACACAGAGACACAGAGACAGAGAGACACAGAGACACAGAGACACAGAGACAGAGAGACACAGAGACAGAGAGACACAGAGACAGAGAGACACAGAGACAGAGAGACACAGAGACACAGAGACGCAGAGACAGAGAGACACAGAGACACAGAGACACAGAGACGGAGAGACAGACAGACACAGAGACACAGAGACAGAGAGACACAGAGAGACAGACAGAGAGACACAGAGACAGAGAGACAGACAGAGAGACAGACAGACACAGAGTGAGAGACAGAGACAGACACAGAGAGACAGAGAGACAGACACCGAGACAGAGAGACAGACAGACAGAGAGACAGACAGAGAGACAGACAGACACAGAGTGAGAGACAGAGACAGACACAGAGAGACAGACACCGAGACAGAGAGACAGAGACAGACACAGAGAGACAGACACCGAGACAGAGAGACAGACAGACAGAGAGACAGACAGAGAGACAGACAGACACAGAGTTAGAGACAGAGACAGACACAGAGAGACAGACACCGAGACAGAGAGACAGACAGACAGAGACACAGAGACGCAGAGACGGAGACAGAGAGACAGACAGACACAGAGACACAGAGACAGAGAGACACAGAGACAGACAGAGAGACACAGAGACAGAGAGACAGACAGAGAGACAGACAGACACAGAGAGACAGAGACAGAGAGACAGACAGAGAGACAGACAGACAGACACAGAGACAGAGAGACACAGAGAGACAGACAGAGAGACACAGAGACAGAGAGACAGACAGAGAGACAGACAGACAGAGAGACAGAGAGACAGAGACAGAGAGACACAGAGTGAGAGACAGAGACAGACACAGAGAGACAGAGAGACAGAGAGACAGACAGACAGAGAGACAGACAGAGAGACAGACAGACACAGAGTGAGATACAGAGAGACAGACAGACACAGAGTGAGAGACAGAGACAGACACAGAGAGACAGACACCGAGACAGAGAGACAGACAGACAGAGAGACAGACAGACACAGAGTGAGAGACAGAGAGACAGACAGACAGACAAAAAGCAAAGTGCAATAATAGCACAATAAGACATGGAAACGGAATAGATTGAAATTGAGACAAAGCAAATGATTCCAACAGGTGAAATTACTTTTAAGCTCGACCCAGCTGAGGTGGACATACATAGGACGCAGGGGGGCAATCCCAGGTTAAGAACCTCACACATGGACACCTCAACCTATTGCTATTGACAGGAATTGAACGCTCGACCTTCGGACTCACAGGCTGAGACACGACCTGTAGTGCTACAGCTTCGTCCAGGCTGAAGTTGTCTGTTGAAGATCATACATTTTTGCCTTCTGTCATGAACCAAGCCCCTGGCTGAAACTGGTGAAAGTAGCTGATCTACAAGCTCAGAAACACGTTGCTATCTGAAAAGTTGTGAGATTGTAGATCGGCTATTTTCAGAATGAAGTATGTCATACATTGCAAAACCATACCCTCTCAAATAAGCATTTCATGTTATCTTCACCCTTTGCACATGTATTCATTGATACATTTTTGCAATTCAACTTAAATGAGTCTGCATCAAGTGAGGCTTGAACCGGCAACCTTGCAGTCATGAGGCACTCACTTAAGGGTGAAGCCATTGGACCAACAGACAAGACCTGTGAAAAAAGAGATAACACAGCTGCCGATCTACAAGCTCAGAAACACGTTGCTATCTGAAAAGTTGTGAGATTGTAGATTGGCTATTTTCACAATTTTGTCATATATTGCAAAAAACACTCTCTCCAAGAAGCATTTCATGTTACCTTTAACAGTTGCGCATGCATTAATTGATACAGTCATGTTTTGTGCGATACAATTGAAAAGTAGCCAGCAAGAGTTGAGGCTTGAACTGCCTGGCGACCTTGAATCCAGAGGCTGATGCTGAAGCGAGACGCCATTGGACCAACAGACCAGAACCAGTGAAAAAAGAATTCACACTAACACTAACACTAAGATCACTCGTTCACAAACCATTTACCAATAGAGAAATTGTATGTCTCCTCGAAACCGAAACCAGTGAAAGCAGCCGATCTACAAGCTCACAAAACGTTGCTATCTGAAAAGTTGTGAGATTGTAGATCGGCTATTTTCACAATGAAGTATGTCATACATTGAAAAAACATACTCTCGAATAAGCATTTCATGTTATCTTTACCGTTTGCACATGTATTCATTGATACAGTCATGTTTTTTGCATTTCAACTTAAATGAGTCTGCATCAAGTGAGGCTTGAACCGGCAACCTTGCAGTCGTGAGGCACTCGCTTAAGGGAGAAGCCATTGGACCAACAGACAAGAACCTGTGAAAAGGGAGATCACACAGATGATACAGTTTCACGCAAATAGCTGAAAAATCCTGGGTTTAAGTGTTTTTCAAACTGCTCAAAATTGCGGACAATCTAAGGGCGGAGCTTACTGGTCAACGTGATACATGTGTTCCTCATGAGTCAAGGCACATGTGTAAGCAGGTTTAATGGCTGTCGGCCAAACGAGGCATGACTTTTGCCAGTTTAAAGTTTGCATTTTCAATAAATCGCTATAGCGCCCCCCTTTGACCAATTGGAGTAAGATTGGTTTCAGTGATATTTGGAATGACCCTCAACATTACCGCAAAGTTTCAAAGAAATGTGAGTCTGCATGTATGTGTTAGGGGCAGATGAATAATTGTCATAAAACTGCAATATTCATTGGCTCATTAGAGCTTTATTTTTTCACTTATGGAAAATATTTGCTGCTTGTTTGTCGGCATAGGTCCAAAGTTCATGTGTAAAACGTTTCGTGCAGATTACTCAAAAATCCCAGGAGGAGATAGGTTTTAACTGTTTTTCATATAATTCAAAATGGTGGGAGATCTAAAGGTCAGAGGTCAAAAGTCAGAGGGTGAAAGTTGTTCATCATGAGTAGACGCATATGTGTATTGAAGTTTCATGGCTGTAGGTCAAACAGGGCATGAGTTGTACCTGTTCAAAGTTGGCATTTTGCTATAGCGCCACCTTTTGACGAAAGATTGTGAGAATTATTTCTTGATAGTTTTTCATGACCATCTACCATATGGCCGAGTTTCGTAAAAAGCGACAGCACGGTTCAGCCAGAACTGCGAAAAGTGGCAGAAACGGAATACTGCCAATCTTAAAACAGGTCCAGAGCTGAGCTCTGGCCCCGTAATTATAGTCAACTGGAATGGAATATGAAAAATCCAAATGATTTTGGTTGCAAAGATGTGTACCAATTTGTATGAGTTTTGTTCAAAATCTGTAGCAGTAGCAGCAAAAAGTGTTTTGGAGAAAATGCACAATGGTGGAAAATCGAGTCCAGCACAAATGGGCATGACTTATATCGGGAGTTGAGTCATGAGCCAAGCAATGCAGCGAAACTTTTTTGTTACTGTACGACCAAGGGTTCAAGAGTTAAAGGCCAAAACATGAAGTGGGCTGTTGCCACCATGAGGCGATTTGAAAAGTGTGGGGCAGAGGTTCTTCCTTGGCCTACTGGGAGTGTGCGTGCAAAGTTTCACACTTATCGGTTCAGCTGTGCTGATGATTAGCTGCCCACATATGGGTAGACGGATATATATTTGTGATGATGGCATTGCCTGATCCCGTCTCTGTAAATACAGTTGACAGAAGTCTGAAGTTGACTGTTCTATCATCTATATGTCTTAAGAAGTCTTTGGAATCAGGCCTGGGCGTGACGGTCCGGGCACCCTGGGCTGCAGTGCCGGCCTGGCGGCGTGTCGCGGGTTCGACTCCCGTTCCCGGCGACCTTTGCTGCGTGTCACCCCCCATCTCTCTCCCAATTTCCTGTCAGCCTACTTTCCCTATCCCTCTCTAAAATAAAGGCATAAAAAGCCCCCCAAAAAAATCTAGGAAAAAAAAAAAAAATATATATATATATATATATATATATATATATATATATATATATAAAAAATAGAGAAAAAAAGATACATATATATATATAAAAAAGAGAGAAAAAAAAAGATACATATATATATATATATATATATATATATATATATATATAAAAAGAGGAAAAAAAAGATAAAAAAGAGTCTTTGACTATGATTCTCTACAGACTGCCATTGCCTCTAACACACCAAGTTCTGCAGAGGGTTCTCCAAGTTCTGCAGAGGGTTTTCCAAGTTCTGCAGAGGGTTCTCCAAGTTCTGCAGACACTTCAGTAGCACCAGTGGAGGAATCCACATCAGGAAACCTGACTGTGACTCTGAACCTGCAACCATCATTTGTAAGTATTGACTGGCCAGTGTAATAACTGGATGGGGGGGGGGCACTACAAATACTGAACATTTGAGGAAAAAGAGTTTTGTCAGTTTTTCATTGTGATTCATTCTATGTTTTATAGGCAATTCGCCCGATTCTTCAAGGCACTACTCAGGGGAAAGAAATATTACAGAGTTTGGAAGAAAAGCGCTCCATCACCAACAATCAGAGAAAGCAACTTGTAAGACTACTTGTATCTCACCTGCTGGAAACCAATGGTGAAACGTAAGTGAGATCATATTAATTATTCTGTGAACATACACTTCAAACAGATGACATAAGAACTTAGTAAAAAGTAAATGTACAATGTTGCTGTCCAACACTGGTTATCACACACCATTAAGACCTGAGGCCGATTCTACTAAATGTCTTCTAAATCCTAACTGTTTTTTTTTAAAAACTATTATTATGTCAGTGGTTTTCAAACTTTTTCATGTCAAGGACCCAAAAATGTATATGTATTTGGCCACAGACCCCCATCTCAAAATATTTTGTTCCAGGGACCCCCAGAAGCAAAGATTTTAGTTACAAATGCTCGTTAAAGAAAATATATATTCAAAGCTTTGCACAAATTTTCACGATTTTTCAAAAATAGCAGATCTACAACCTCGTAGCGCAGCACTCAGTGCCACACTATGAGCTTGTATCTGCTATTTTTGAGTAGCCAAAGTGTAAAATAATGCTTTGTAGGTCAAATTAAAAAATGACACAGAACTCAAATGCACTTAAAAAGCGCATAACCATTCAGTGTTCAATTCAGGGATTTGAATCGTCATATATTTGTAACAATGATTACTGTCTCATTTCATCGTTCTTTGACAAACTTCTACCGTCTATTCAACAGGCCATCTAATGACACCAAGAAAGCCCTTGCGATGGCTTTGGTGCATGAATTCCCTTGCCTTAATTTGGATGGTACTACAGTTGGCAGTGGCTATGTAAGTCAATCAATCAATCAACAAACACATAAAGGAGAACACTCCATACACACACATCTAAAAGAAATATGCTCAAAGTTTTTCCTAGTGCACAGTCACACGCACATTTTTGGATTGCTCCTTAAAATCCCATGTAACCATCTTCATGGTTTACGCCAGGCCAATTTAAGCTGAATCTAATAGTCTCTTTTACAGGCAGCTTGGTACACACCTGGCCGGGGAAGAAAACCTGCTACAGGTTTCCTGGAGGAGCGATTGAGGAACGCCAGGAAGCGCATGAGAAGGCTTAAACGACCACACCACCAAGAACCAGAGGAACAGACCGTCCCTAGTACACCAGGGGCCTGTTCCTCAAAAGGTGAATTAGAGCTAAAGCCTGGCTTTACCACCTATCCTGGCTTAATTTAGCCAGGATTAGAGCTGAATCGGTTCCTCAAAAGCTGAATTATCTTGAAGATTAGTTTAGCCAGTTCACCCTGGCTAAGTTTAGCCTTATCCGATTCCTCAAAAGAGAATTGAAGCAAGCCTAGCTTAGTTACCATGGCAATTAGCTGTGAAGTTAGCCTGGTCAGGAGCAGGCTAACAGCCAAGCTTACTTAATCCAGTGCCTTGTTCTTCAAGTTTTTCCACAGTTAATTCAACACATGTGTTTGAATATGGACTCATTTTAATGACCTTGCATTCAAATAAAATGAAATAAATACAATAAGATATAATCAATTTAATTATATTACTGCTATAGTTCATATTGTTGTTAGATGTTTGATAATATATTACCATTTAAAAAAATATATAACACATATATATATATATATATATATATGTTTAAATATATATATAAATTATTAGTTACGGGTTTAAAGGAGCCTCTTTGTAAGTCAATAAGGAGCATATTTTAAATTATCAATTTCTAGTCAATGGAGAAATTATTTTTTATTTCTTGTCCACCTTTGGAGTTACATCATGATGGCAAGGTAACTACACAACCCAAATCTCTACCAAAGTGGTCTTGCAAATGTGGGGTTATTGCGTGTCTCGTCCCGTTCCCCGCTCATCCCATCGCGGTCAACCCCGTCCCGTCCCGTCCTGTGCGTCCCGTTGCAGCCCCCGTCGCAGTACACCCCCCGCCCCCCCCCCCGTCCCGTCCCGTCCGTCCGTCCTGTTGCCCGTCCGTCGCAAACACACACACACACACACACACACACACACACACACACACACACACACACACACACACACACACACACAGACAATTTGCAAGCACGCACAGAGTGTGTGTGTGTGTGTGTGTACTTTGCCACGCTTTCTCCCTGGATCTATTTATTGCGGTCGCGTTTCCTTTTCTGTTGATAACATGTTTCGCTTCCTCATATGCTTGCATGAGCTGCTGCTGTTCGGCCACAGAGAAAAACACTGCTCGAGTTTTGTTCCCCGCTGCCATGATTGGTCAAGTTCAAGGAATCTGCGCTCGAGTTCATGGTCTTTTATAGAAATACGTCGCCGGCGAATCGCCGCCCATTCAGCCTGGCTTCATTATCCTGGCTGGACACAGCGTGGCTTGACATAGCCTAGCTCGACAAAGTCGCTCCTTTTCAGCCTGGCTTGGCGTTCGAGGAACGGAATAAACGAGGCTTTTCGGACCCGACTTTGTCAAGCCTGGATTTGGCTTAAGGCCAGGCTTATTTAATTCACCTTTTGAGGAACAGGCCCCAGGTAATACTAAAAACCAATGTTGATTATCCCCACCAGGCTAGATTGGACAAATGCAAGGGATTATATTTTCGGTCCTATGACTCTTCTGTCCATCATCTTCTAAAAACTAGTCTCAGGCACCGCTGGACCGATTGGCACACACTCCAAGTAGGCCAGAACCTCAAATACTTGAAATCAGCTATAATGAATCTGTACTTATCATTCAACAGAATCTGATGTGCCTCCTGAAAAACTTATTGAAATGGTTGAATGGATGAAGGTCAATAGGTATCCAGTGTCCCAAGTTGAGGACTACATGAATCAAACAGCTCTACATAGAGGCAAGTGGATTCGCAGCAATGGAACTAAAAGCCTCCCGGAAATATTGGCGGAGTTCCCTAGGCTTGTAGACAATCCTGGCATGGTAAGAAATGATTTTGCTATTGCAGTTTTGCCTATTTGAATGATACTCTATTTGACTGATACTCTGCAATGCACTACAAGTTTATGTTTAACCACTTAGACCCTACAATATATACTTTGTAGACTAGAGTCCCCAGGGTTCTACTTGGTCCACTCCTCCCCCCCTCTACACCAAATGTCTTTGCCGAAAATTGGCAATATAAATGTGCACAACGCATCACAGCATGACACATTGTGATCTTGTTAAACTCAATGTTAACCTATTTTTGAATAATGTTTGCCTATTATGACCTGACCAGATGAGGAATGCGAGGGTTCATGTGGTTAAAGGGGAAATCCACCCATTTTCAATATTTAACTATGTCATTAATATAGCATAAAGGAGTTGTGTGGAAATAAGAAAAAAATAAAAAAAAAATTAACATTGCAAAAAATTTTAACATTGCAAAAAAATTAACATTGCAAATTACACCATGATGAGTCATCACAGTGTAATTTGCAATGTTAATTTTTTTGCAATGTTAAATTTTTTTGCAATGTTAATTTTTTTTAAAATTTTTTCTTATTTCCACACAACTCCTTTATGCTATATTAATGACATAGTTAAATATTGAAAATGGGTGGATTTCCCCTTTAAGCAATATAACATCAGAGGGACTGCTGTAAAATGTATAGTCATAGTCCCTAGGTCACAGGACGGGTGTTGACAATCCAAGCATTGACTGACTTAAATCATTTACCTGACACTGCCTAACCCTTTTCCTAACAGGTACTACAAGCCCATATCATTTCTCTAAACACTGTTCTATTGTTTTTCAAAATGTATCAGATTTCACAAGACTTCCAGCAGCTTCATCCAGATGCAGTGGGAAAGCTGTTTCAGAACTGGGCTACTTTAAGTGACCCAATCCTTGCATATGCCCAGCGAGAGGGAAAACTGCCCTCAGTGTTTGATGACATGACACCAGGTAAGCTATTTCCTACTATGTAACACACACCGGTTCTTTGGAAATAGCAGATCTACAAGCTTGCATTGCGTCCCAATGGGGCTCGTGAGCTTGTAGATCAGATTTTTAAAAACATATTTTAGCAATCATCTTGTATGGGGGTCCCTTGCACAACATGGATTGGAGTCCGTGGACACATACATAAATACATGAAGTTTGAGAACCACTTCAATAGATACCTTGTTGTCTCTTTGATTCCTGCTCCCCCCTTCCTTTTCATTGTCTTTCTGGAAACAATCAAAATGATGGAGCTTGCACAAAAACGAATTTCACCCTCTGTTTTACACCTGTAAACCTGTGATGTGACAATAAATATTCAGATTCTGATAAGATGTCACAACACTTCCTGTGATTATAATAGGCTATTCAATTCACACCTTGTTTTACCATTCAACATCACGGCAGAAAAGTCAATATTGCTTCAGAAATATCAATCTTTACTATACTATTTAAATGTTGATGTTATATGTATTTTTCTTATGTTGCGTAGACAGGGCTTTGAAAATCCTGCCGACTCTGCTTCCTCCACCCGTCTTCAAGATGGGAGGAAAAGTCTACAGACCGACCATAGAGGAGTCCTGCAAGTTCTTCATTAATATCCAACCAGTACGTTTTACTTTAGTTTTTCTACTTCAACTTTGATGGGTGCAGTAGATCTGTTTTTTAATGGAGTTGGTACAACTGAGGTTCAGGAGGTTGACCAAGGAGAAGACAATCAATCACTTCTCTGACCAGCCACCAGCAACTCCACCCATGCCAACCAGTGCCAACCACTCACCCATCTCCAACCAAGCTGACAACTCCTCCCCTGCCAACTACCTGGGTATTTAAACCCAGATTCCAAAAATGGCGGCGTGCTAGTTTCTTGTAAACAAGCACACACTAAGTTCGTCAAGAGCCTAGTTCCCAAGTTCCCAAAAACTTTTCTTGTCCTAACTGCTATTTGCTACTGCTATCTGCTACTGCTACTGCTAAAAAATGGCACACATCATCAATGTGAACGCCTCCGACGATGAGGATTTATATGTCGGTGCCGGCCAGGCGGCCGCCCAAGGACCGGTACCTACTTACCAGATCCCGTTACCCCAAGATGCGGTTCCTGCCTTCCCGGACTCGGCCCAGTATGTCCCGGATACGCCACCAAACAGACGCCCGGTCAGATCCACTATTACCATCCCTCCTCCTGGCTCCGCGTTTTCTTTAAACAGAACACCACGGGAGTTCCGCATCTCCCCACCTCACAACCGGACCAGCCGCAGGCCTACCCCACATCAGCGGGACCCACCACATTCATCTTCCCGTAATCCATATCACCGATCCGGGATACCCGTCGCCTCCCTCCAACTTCTCATCTCTGACTGGAGCAAAACCGGAATTCAGAGGGCTTTGCTAACCAAAGGGGTCAGTTTCGCCCGCTCTGCCTCTAAACAGGTACTCTTTAACCTGCTCGAATCTACCACAACACAACCGAACCGGAGCTGCAGCACCACAGCACGCAACAACAACAACAACAACGCTGGTCCGTCGCGTGGCCGTGACGTCGCGCAGCCAGCTGCTTCGTCGCGTGGCGGTGACGTGGCACAGCTGGTTGCTCCATCGCGCGGCGGGCCGTTCCACCAGTACATAGCGGCAGAGTCGCTGAGCAGGGGGTCGCTCCGTCGTGTGGCGGTGACATCGCGCGGCAGGTGGTCTCGTCGCGAGGCGGTAACGCTGCGCGACGGGACGCTTCGTCGCGCGGTGGTGACGTCACGCGGCCGGCGGCTCCGTCGCGGGCTGATGACAGCGACACCACGTTTCAACGTCAGGCGTTCCTACCAAGCCATCCAGCCACACCGATGGTGGTAACAACAACTAGTTTTGTACCAAACAAACTAGGAACAGGTTGTATTAATCCACTAATTAATTACACCACTAATGTTCCATATGTGCCTGCTCCCATCCCTACGGTTCCTCTCCCTACTGTGTCGTTTGTCCCTCCTTCCCACCACCCGCAGCAAGCTGCACCTCCCTCCTACCCCCCCACCTTTCTCACGTGTCTCACATGCCTGCTCCTCTCCCTTCGGCATCGTTTGTCCCTCCGTCCCATTACCTGCAGCAGGCGGCACCTCCCTCCTACCTCCCCTCTCTCTTTCCTGGTTACCAACCTCACCAAACTGGTGTCTCCCAGACCAATTTTCCCCTTTTTGGGGCCCCCCCCCACGATGCACTTGGTGTACCTAACCCCAACGTGACGTCTTGTCCTCCCAACCCAGTGTTTTCCAACCCCCCCCTCCCTCCCGCCCTTCTTTTTGTCTCGCTACAGCAACGCCAGCACCCATGCCTCCATCAGCCGTCGCTCTCAACGCCCCCATGGTCTCATCTTCTTTGAGAAACCAGATCCTGCTAGGTATGGACGTCGATCTATCATCCCTCATCCGCCCATCCGCCAGCAGTTTCCACCCACGGTCTGTTGAAGTAGGAGGAGTCACAATAACCCTCCGAGACCTCACCCCATCCACCTCATCCATTCTCACCCCAACTGAATTCATTCTGGCTTTCTCCATCTATCGCGACACCCTCTGCTCCTCTTACCCATCCCGGCGCCAGGAATTAGATTAGATTAGACTACCTATACCTCTGCATGGACCTCTCCGCCCGGTTTGGAGGAGCTCTTTTTTACGAGTACCACCGCCAGTTCTCCGCCAGAGCCGCATCACGTCTACAAATCTTCAATACTTCAACATACTGGGGCACTATGGACCTGGAGCTTTATTGCCGCATATTTGCAGGGAAAACCGCGACATCGTGCAACCTGTGCAATTGCCCCGCCCATCCAACCACCCTTTGCACTTACATCGCACCCGCTCCAACCAGTCCCACTCCACGCCCTTCCACTTCACACCAAACCAGCCACGCCATTCCTTCATTGTTCAGTGTCCCCAGCGGCCCTCCAAAATTCAACAGCAACAATTACCCCGCGGCTACAAAGGCCAAGGACAGACGCGGCCGTCCTCTGGTCTTTCTAGGTAATAGAATGCTTTGCAATAATTTCAATGAGGGCGGCTGCGAACTGTCTTCTTGCAAATTGCTTCATGTGTGCACTTTCTGCGGCGGCGCCCACTCCCGCCCCACCTGCCCCCAGAAACCTACCAAGCCATCCCGCAGTTGACTGTCCAGCCATCTTAACACACCCGTCATAATTCCCGCTTTAGCCAAGGAATTCTCCAACCATCCCAATCCCCAATTCATCCGTTTCTTCATCGACGGCCTCAATTTCAGTTTTTCTCCCGGACTCATCACTTCACCCTCATCCAACCACACTTGCAAGAACCTCCTCTCAGCCACCACCGTCCCAGAGACAGTCACCACCCTCCTCCAAAAAGAGGTTAAAAACGGTTTTATGATCGGTCCATTCTCTTCACCTCCTTTCCCCACCTACCGCATCAGCCCCATCGGCGTAGCCACCAGAAAATATTCCGGCAAGAAAAGATTGATCATTGACCTCTCCTCACCCCATGGCACTTCAGTCCCCAGTATAAACAGTCTCATCCCCAGTGATGACTACTCTCTCCAGTACGCCACAGTCGACAACGCCATAACACTCATCCGCCTCGCAGGCCGCGGGGCCTGGCTATCTAAAGCGGATATCACCTCCGCTTTTAAAGTTTTGCCTCTCCATCCTGACTCGTGGCACCTCTTCGGAGTTTTCTGGGAGGGTGCTTATTATTTCGCTGTACGCCTCACGTTCGGCTGTAAAAGCAGTCCAAAACTGTTCGATAATCTTTCTGAACTCCTCTGCTGGATCCTCACTAACAACTACAAACTCCCCCACCTGGTCCACCTCCTCGACGACTTTTTCACGGTCGATCCCCCATTCGCACCACCAGCAAGAAGCCTTGCAACACTGAAAACTGCTTCTCAAAGGGCTCCAGAGGAACGAACCAAAGCTTCCCCCACTACGCCAACCCCTCACCGTGGAAATTCTAACAAGTTGCATCCACATTCTACGCTCCGGATACTCAGATCCACATACAGACGCAACGCTCGAAGCCATGTTCCTCCTGGCCTTTTTTGGCTTTTTAAGATGTTCAGAGTTCACTGCCTCCAACTCCAGGTTCGACCCGGCTCTCCATCCTCGACTGGCCGACCTGACGATACACACATCATCCTCCCTCATTTTCACTATCAAATACAGTAAAACTGACCAGTTCGGTAACACCACCCCTATCTACATCTACAAACTCAACTCGTTCCTCAGCCCCTACGAGCCCCTCCTCAACTACACTCTCTCCCGACGCGGCCAGCACGCCGCTACATCGGACCCGCTTTTTACCACTAACACCGGTTCCGTAGCCACCCGCACCTGGTTCCATTCCCACCTCCGACTGGTTCTCACCAAAGCCGGATACTCCCCAGAACGCTTCTCCGGCCATTCTTTCCGAATAGGAGCCGCTTCCACGGCTTCTAGCAAGGGAGTACCGGATCACATCATCCAAATACTTGGCCGCTGGTCCTCCCAAGCTTACCACAGCTACATCCGTACAAACACCCTGGACCTCCATAACGCCCACTTCTCCATGATTTCGTAACACTATTCCGATACTTTTGGGGTTCCCTAATCTACCTCTGCACGGCCAACGCCTCGGACCCCTAAGCCAAAGTATCTGGGTCCACGACCCCTCCGGAACCTCCTCCTTGGCCATTTCCCCTCCTAATCACACCTGCCTTCCCTTGACCTTTGCCCTTGACCATCTAAGCCGCACACTACACGCTTGCGTGTAGTGATGACCTTAGATGATCACGCCGGCACCCTGATGCCATTCTCGGGCCCGACCATCTAAGCCGCACACTCCACGCTTGCGTGTAGTGATGACCTTAGATGACCACGCGCTCCAGAATGTCATATCCCTGCTCATGACCATCTAAGCCGCACACTCCACGCTTGCGTGTAGTGATGACCTTAGATGACCATGCCAGCACCCCCTATGCTGTTCGTGTCTTGGACATCTAAGCCGCACACTGCACGCTTGCGTGTAGTGATGACCTTAGATGAACTTCGGCACTCAGCATCATGGCCGTTTACATTACATTACATTACATTACAGTCATTTAGCAGACGCTTTTATCCAAAGCGACTTACAATAAGTGTATTCAACATAGGTAGGGAACGAAAACTACTAATCACCAGAAGTCTTTAGTGCATTTTCTGCAAAAACAAGCAACCAAGAGTATACCTAGCGCTAAGGTAAAAGTGCAATATATCAGCTACCTATTTCCTTAAACAGATGAGACAAAATAGCTAAATCAAATGAGCATGAGCTAAAACAAATAAGTGTATCGACTAAACAAGATCCAATAGACAATCCAATAATCCAATAAACAATACAGCAATAGAAAACAAGCGTTCGTACAACTAGTTAACAACAAGTAGGTCAGGCAGAGAGGAAGGGTAGTGTTTCCTGAAGAGGTGGGTTTTCAGCCTGCGGCGAAATATGGGCAGTGACTCTGCTGTCCTAACATCAGTGGGAAGTTCATTCCACCACTGTGGGGCCAGAACAGAAAAGAGTCGTGACCGTGTGGATCGGCCAGAAGGACCCTTGAGTGACGAGGCAATCAGTCGCCCCGAGGTGGCAGACCGAAGTGGTCGGGCAGGGGTGTAGGCATCGACCATAGCCCGGAGGTAGGAAGGAGCTCTTCCTTTCACTGCCCTATAGGCTAGCACCAGGGTTTTGAACTGGATGCGAGCCGCTACGGGGAGCCAGTGTAGAGAGCGGAGAAGGATGGTTGTGTGGGAGAACTTGGGGCGGTTGAACACCAGACGAGCCGCAGCTTTCTGAACAAGCTCCAGAGGTCTGATGGCAGATGCCGGAGCACCAGCAAGGAGGGAGTTGCAGTAGTCCAGGCGGGAGATGACGAGAGCCTGGATGAGCACCTGGGCTGCCTTCTCCGTGAGGAAGGGGCGAATCCTCCTGATTGTTGTAGAGCAGGAATCTGCAGGACCTCGTCACTGATGCGATGTTTGCCGAGAACGTCAGTTGATCGTCCAGGGTCACACCCAGATTCTTCGCAGTCCGAGTTGAGGTCACCACAGCATTATCAATGGTGATGGCCATGTCTCGGTGCGGACAGCCCTTCCCCGGGAGGAACATCAGCTCGGTCTTGTCCAGGTTGAGCTTCAGGTGGTTTGTCGACATCCACTCCGAGATGTCAGCCAGACAAGCAGCAATGCGTGCCTCCACCTGGGTATCAGAGGGGGGGAATGAGAGGATTAGCTGGGTGTCATCGGCATAGCAGTGGTAGGAAAAGCCATGAGAGTGGATGACAGCACCCAGAGATGTAGTGTAGAGAGAGAAAAGAAGAGGACCCAGAACCGAGCCTTGGGGAACCCCAGTTGTGAGCCTGTGTGGTTCTGACACAGACCCTCTCAGCATCACCTGATAGGAGCGACCCGTCAGGTAGGATGCAAACAGGGAGAGTGCAGAGCCCGAGACACCCATCCCCTCGAGGGTGGAGAGGAGGATCTGATGGTTCACCGTGTCGAAGACAATCAATCACTTCTCTGACCAGCCACCAGCAACTCCACCCATGCCAACCAGTGCCAACCACTCACCCATCTCCAACCAAGCTGACAACTCCTCCCCTGCCAACTACCTGGGTATTTAAACCCAGATTCCAAAAATGGCGGCGTGCTAGTTTCTTGTAACCCTCCCTCCCTCCCTCTGTTCTCTACCTCTATTCTATTCTACAGGTTCCAGGAGGGGTCCATTAATCTACTTCCGAATGGCGAACGTGTTCCATCAGCTATCTCTCAAGCAGCTCACTTTGGCGAATATTAGAGATCCATGTATGTAATTGGCGGCGTGTTTTCACAACTCGCTTTTACTGGATCTCCGATACGGTCTAAAGGGGGTTCCCTAATCTACCTCTGCACGGCCAACGCCTCGGACCCCTAAGCCAAAGTATCTGGGTCCACGACCCCCCCGGAACCTCCTCCTTGGCCATTTCCCCTCCTAATCACGCCTGCCTTCCCTTGACCTTTGCCCTTGACCATCTAAGCCGCACACGTATAGTGATGACCTTAGATGATCACGCCGGCACCCTGATGCCATTCTCGGGCCCGACCATCTAAGCCGCACACTCCACGCTTGCGTGTAGTGATGACCTTAGATGACCACGCGCTCCAGAATGTCATATCCCTGCTCATGACCATCTAAGCCGCACACTCCACGCTTGCGTGTAGTGATGACCTTAGATGACCATGCCAGCACCCCCTATGCTGTTCGTGTCTTGGACATCTAAGCCGCACACTGCACGCTTGCGTGTAGTGATGACCTTAGATGAACTTCGGCACTCAGCATCATGGCCGTTTATGTGCATGTCTCATGCCTCGCATGCGACGCTCACATAAACAACAATACGTAATATGTTGTTCGTGCCCTTAGCCATCTAAGCCGCACATTCCACGCTTGCGTGTAGTGATGACCTTAGATGACCATTCCGCACTCTGCATCCATGGCCGTTTATGCCGCACGTCCCATGCAACGCATGCGACGCGCCCATAAACGACCATACTCCTGGGTTTTCAATAAACAACCTAAACCTATTTTTGTCTGATGTTTGGTCTTTCCTAGTGAAAGGCTTTCTATGTGTTTGACCTCAGTTACACAAAGCAGTGTCTCGTTTATCCAACATGCAGTGTATGAAATTGATGGTGGACATGAATCCTCAAATGTCACATTTTTGAGGACATCAATTGCAGCATAGAGACACACGGCCGGAAGCGGAAGGCCTACAATTCCACGCCCACTTTTGACACTCGGGGTCCGTTAGAACGATGAACTGCAGCTCTCAATGCAATCTCTATGAGAGGCATTGTAAAATACCGTCATTTCACTGGTTAACTACTGAGGCTGTAGCGATTTTTTTTGTGTTCTAATAATCTGTGCCATTTGTTTAATTTGTCCTTTTTAATGTCCCATATCTTTCATCTCGATATACTACCCACAATATACTATAATATACTCCATCAGTATGTCAAAATCGCTAGCATCGGAGATCTAGAGTTTAAGTGATCGCATGGTATATACGTCACGGACGCATCCCTTGAGGTTTTCAATACCCAGAAAACTGGCGAAAGTGGCCGTTTTCAATAGGTTTTGGTCATTATCTCTGGAACAGAAGGTCCAATCTGCTCAGTTCAAAGCTTGTTGGATGCGTGACTTTGAGGACATTAAGCACGCAATGACACATTTTCGTTTTTTTTTTATTTTTTAGGGGAGGCGAGATCTTAGTTGGGCAGGCGACCGCCTCTCCTGCCTCTACAGTGGGTACGCCACAGTCGCCACTGGTCGGCGCTCGGCACTCGTAAAGACAGTGATGTCACTGAAATGCCCGTCTGCTGTCTACCCTCTGCTGTGTTAGCATTATGGGTAACTCGTTAAAGTGGCAAATTAAATGTGAAACACATCAACTATTAAGAAAACAAGAAGATATGTTGACAAAGACACTCCATACATTTCGAAACATATTTTTATTTAAATCAATATCGTCTTCAGTTAATGCAGGATAATGTTAAAATTAGGCTAACTCTCATATCCTCTCATAGGGAATGCATTGGCAGCTGCTGTTCATCGTTCTAACGGACCTCGAGTAGCGGCGCTGTCTCAAAAGTGGGCGTGAAATTTGTAGTCCCCGTGTGTCTCTATAGGCCTAAAAGTACACAGAGAGAGAAGTAGCCTTTTAGTGATGTGATTGTGTCAAAAAAAGTTGACAGCTGCTCTCTAAAAATATGAATAACGCAACACATGATTGTAAAGGACAGTAGGCATGCACTTTAATGGCGTCAAAACATTTACGTGTTTACACTGTACCTACTAGTCCTGTTAATGTGAATTCCTCCTATCCCTGATGCCTTTTAGTGATGTGATTGTGTCAAAAAGTTTGACAGCTGCTCTCTAAAAATATGAATAACACATAATTGTGGACAGCAGTAGGCACGTAGGCACGCACTTTAATTGGTGTTTACACTGTACCTACTAGTCCTTTTAGTTTCATTTCCTTACTTTACGTGATTTTATTTACTTATTATTTATGTTTTAGACAGTAGGCACCCACTTTAATAGCGTCAAAACGCTGACACGTGTTACACTGTACCTACTAGTCCTGTTAATTCATTTATTTTATTTACTTTACGTGATTTTATTTTATTTACTTCATTTATTTATTTAGCTTGTTCATTTAATGGTTGTTCCTGTTAGTTTAGCCCATTTTTTAATTTTAAACTTTGAGGAAAATGGTCTCTATCAGCGTTTCTCAATCTTTGGGCTAGGGTCCACTGTTGGGCCGCAAGGATATTGCGCGTGGGCCCCCCAAATACTGATATTTTTGTTTGTTCCTTTAAATTTATTTTTTATCATTGTGATACCAAAATATAGGACATGTTAGTTCCCTGCTCAATTCAATCGATTGATTGATCATTAAAGTAACATGCTCTGAAAATGCTGATCCAGGAAAGGTTGAGAACCACTGGTCTAAAGGAGCTATCCACATATAGAACCTTGCAATTCTTATGCAACTGTTGAATACTACACAAACACACACACACACACACACACACACACACACACACACACACACACACACACACACAGAATTAAGTCACAGTTGCATAATGTTTGTGTCTGTATATAGTTTCTGCTGGGCAGAGAAATGTTTTATCTCCAGTTCTCCACATTTAAACACGTTTTTTTGTGTGTAAAATGTTATGTTCAATCAATTACACGCCCCATGCACCATTGAATTCATGGAGATTTGTTTAGTTTTTGCCAAAGGAGTCTCCTCTCTGTATCTGCTACTGGAAATACACCCGGTCATCAAATTATTTGCTTAGGAATGCGTCCCAAAAAAAAATCTCCATGAATTCAAGGCGTTGTGGGGTTATTGATAGAAAAAAAGTATTCCTTTCAAACTTTTCATTGGTTCAATATTTATGTATAAAATATATGTGGGGGGAGGGGGGAGAGAGAGCTTGTAAAAGGTTGTATTGAAAAAAAAGTCTTTTTTTCAATACAGTTTTTGTACATTTTATATATGTGTGTGTGTAACTTTTATACATTTTGGGCTTTAAGAAACTGTTCAAAAGAAACTGTGTAGCCCAGCTAGCACCAGGAATAATGGAAATAATTCATTAGACTATTTATACATTATTATTATATTCTATTTAACCCAGTGATGTAGTTAATTTCAATCGCTAGGTTGGGTCAAATAAACAACCCAGTGAATGGTTTACATTTAACCCAGTGATATAGTTAATTTCAATCACTAGGTTGGTTCAAATAAACAACCCAGTGTATGGTTTACATTTAACCCAGTGATATAGTTAATTTCAATCACTAGGTTGGGTCAAATAAACAACCCAGTGTATGGTTTACATTTAACCCAGTGATATAGTTAATTTCAATCACTAGGTTGGGTCAAATAAAACAACCCAGCACATGGGTTAAAATGATCGAACCCATATATGGGTTAAAATAACCCAGGACGTGTTCTGTCCCATAGTGACCCAGTAGCGGGGTTATGGTTGGGTTATTTTTTAACCCAGTTGTTTTAAGAGTGTAGGTTTTGTAATAATAATGTAAATCCACAAAGTAACTAGTAACTAAAGTTTTCAAATAATTTTTGTGGAGTAAAAGTACAATATTTCTCTCTGAGATGTAGTGGAGTAGAAGTAAAAGTACCGCAAATAGGAAATACTCCAGTAAAGTAAAATAAAAATACCTCAAAATTGTACTCAAAGTACAGTACTTGAGTACATGTAATCGGTTACTTTCCAGCACTGACTAGGCCTGTCATGAAATTAATACCAAAGACCTCAATGGAAACTACTTTTTTGGACCTTTTAGACAAAATATAAATGTAATTGGGATGTTTTGCATTTTTTTGCCTAATAACATTTTCAATCAAACAATGTGTGTCAGCATCACACAAGCACAGCTCAATAGAGGGTATGCGCATGCTTAAAGTGAATGGCACATCGAGTGGCAAAGCGAGTGGCAAAGCAACATGCAAAGTGAGTTTAACATTGTTTAATGTTGTTTAATGCAATCAGATATGACTTTTCTGTTTGGCTGCATGGGCTGTCAAGGCCAGAAAGTATTTTTTTGACACTCATTAGGCATTCCTGCATAACTTCCGGGTTTGATGATGATGTCACACGCATACCCTCTATAAAACACATATATTATATATTCACTTCACACATCCCACTAGTTACATCCTGAAGAGTTACCAACGATATACCTTTAATTCTAAGCACTTAATTAGCCAAGCTAACAACCTGTAGAAAACGCACCTGTTTGGAGATATTCTCTTGTTTTAGGGTTTTAACAGCTTGTTCCACCTCCCTGGTAAAACACTTCGAGTAGTTACCTCTACTCGACGTCCATGTGGAATAATGTTTCCTGTGCTAGCTCCCTTAAAAACTATAAAATCCTGGGTGTTCATTTCAAACCTGAGAGTGTACACAAATGAAACCATATGGACCCTTTTTCTTCTTCCATTTCTATACCCACAGAGTTAAAGATGGATAAATTAATACTGACTCACTGGCCGTTTCTCAATACCCGAACTTGGGAAGCACGGACTGACTTGAGTCCTTGGAAGTTCAGACTTGCAAGTTCGCCTCGGGAGTATAAACTTGCGAGGCCGCGAGGACGGGAGCACGGGAGTACGGTAGTTGGAACGCACCGTTCTCGGTGACGTCACCATCTCAGCTCGTCCACAGTGTGGATATGCTCAGAGCCAATCTGGGAACCCATCGCCAACTGAAAATGAAAAACAGCGCCCTCTGCTGTTTGTTCTATGTCTGTTGGCTCTGGGCGGACGATAACGTAACACCAGAGCACAAGGAAACCGGTGTTTGTGATGCGCCTTCAGCGCATCACTTCCGGTTGGTGCGACTATGTTTTCATTCCCACTAACAATATTTCTACATGGAACACTAACACCACTTCTCCCAGAGAACATGGATCGTTTTGGTTATAAGCCCACTTGTTTCTATGATGAAAGAGTAAGTTAAAATGTGAATATATTTCCGTGGTTTTGTCTGCTCCGCGGACGCTATTGTTAAATTAGTTTCGGTTTGTTTCGAGGGGGAAAGATCGACGGACATGTGAATCCCGCCCACTACATGTGATTGGGTAAAGCGCGGCCTACTTCCTGATCTGAATGCGCACTCGTTATGACGAACCTCCCCGACAGATTCCAACGCAGTGCAGAAGCTGTTCTTGAGAGATTAGCTCAGAGCAGATCTACAAGCTAACAACGCATTGCTGAGTGACGCGGTGTTAGCTTGTAGATCTGTTTTTTTGTACAACACAGCATACATTTTACAATATAATGATATTATATAAACATAAGATATATTAACGTATATCTAGGTATATAAATGCTAAAACATCGTTTTTGTTAATTTAATGTATTTAGCCTACTCTTATAGACCTATCAGAAAAAAACGTATAGAAATATTCCATTTGGTATTTATTTATTATGATACCGACCGATTGTGTAACAAATAAATGACTTACAGACAGACCCACCAGGGTATAACAGGATAGGTGGGCACAAGGGACATCTGGGCACCTCGATGTAAAATTGGCTATTTTGTCCAAAATGTTAAAAAATAAAATATTTGAAAAATGTTCTAAGGTAAAGTAGCCTATATATGATTATAACATGCTTAAACATTCGACAATCAAGGTCTAATATTTCTACAATTGCTACAAAACCTGTATATCCAGTCATTTGGGAGCATAAACGAGAAAGTTGAAGGATAACGTGATAGTTTAGCTCCAATCGGAATATTAAGTTATTATACCACCTTTTACTATTGTTTTATATTACTAGCTCCATTTGGAACCTCTCCCTCTGCTGTAGGCTATAGCTCCTATGAGGCTCCACAGCCACTTTCGTAAGGTGAATTCTAACGTTGACCGGGCCAGAATCTTAACCCCCCCGGGGGTTAAGCGGGCGGGGGGTCGCGCAACAACGGGTGATAAGTCTATTGAGAATTACCGAGCCATTCCAGGTGGAAAACGGAACGCTCGTCCCAAAACACACTGCCCCGTTTTTTTTGCGGACCGAGGCCGCCGGGTTAGACCCGGGGCAGGGTGTTTAGGACGACGGTTCTTCTATTACATTTCTGAATGGAGAGAGGTGCCCGTCTCTGCGCAATGGAGAAAAGGACGGCCGATGTTTTCTTTTTGCTTGATATTGTTTGATGGCGAACAATCATGATCTGATACACATGAAAGAAGAGTAGACCCTTCACAGCTAATGGAGAATTTTTAATTTTAAGAATCGGTTCAGAATTGAATGAGTATGGCTATAGTTAAATGTGAAGCTCTTTCTGCTATAAATATGCATCCATGCGTTCTGGGCGCCTGTTGGTGGCCAAACCGGTTTTCAAATGGTTCTCATTTACAATTCGGCCGATTAGCAAATGAGGCTCATTTGAAAACATAGGCAACAGAAGAGGGTGAGGGGCTGCTAATCTTATGTTGATTTTTTGTGTTTTTTCCCCCTGGCGGATCTTGCCCCTGCACTTTGAGCAGACAGGGCAGGCAGGGTGTTACAGACCCGACGCTGTGTGCAGGCAGGTGACGACAACGGCGAATTGGCCACTACTATGCATGATTCTTACCTTTTTCCGCACAAAGGTAAAGGTCAGCCCCCCTTCTCTCAGATGTTTTACATTGTATCGTCCAAGTCATTTTCAACGACGGGTTGAAACAAGCGTTTAAATCGCTTTTTTAGTCAGCCTGTGGCCAGTCAACCCCCGTCCGCATGCGCTGTACTGCTCCAGTAAGATTGCATTGGGAAAACATGGCACAGGCTGACTAAATAAGCGATTTAAACGCTTGTTTCAACGTGTCGGTAACATTTTCTTGGCCGCTAAAATGTAAAACATCTGGACTACCTTTACTGTTTGGATACGATGTGCGGGAAAATGTAATAATCATGCATAGTGACCAATTTTCGCCCGTGTCGTCACTTGCCTGCACGCGACGCTGTGGAACCTCATTTCGGCGCAGTACTCTGCTGCAGAGGTTTCAAATGGTTAAACGTATTACTATTAGACTTAATTAAGTCTGATAATGATGTACCGTGCATGTTCACATCATGTATACTGTACTTTACTTAAGACCATATTTGAAATATTTAATGTTTTAACATTTTGGACGAAATAGCCAGTTTTACATTGAGGTGCCCAGATGCCCATAGTGCCCACCTATCCTGTATCCGTTGGCATACCTCATACCTGCTGGAGTCAGGAGGCGATTGCGGGTGAGAAGCCTGCGTTGGCAAGGGTCTGGGAGCACTGGACCAAATAATTACCCGTGTGGAATAAAGTTGATCAGAACGGGAGGCTGGCGAGCGAGGCGACGTGATGTTGTAATATGGCACTTCTCTGGCTTTTTGTAATAATTTGTTTCCCCCTAGGTATCACTTGTGTATTGAGTGAGTGGTATATTATAGAATATAAAACTAAACAGAATAAACATATATAACCGAATAAACATACACACACACACACACACACACACACACACACACACACACACACACACACACACATATAACATTTAGCCTAAGGCTATTAACACATTTGAAAATATAGTGCCGTCATTGCGGATTATATTAGTTAAAAGTAAATAGCCTAAGCCTAAGTAGGCTACATTATAATTAACAATAGGTCTGCACATCAAAAGAAGTTAAAACTTACATTCACACATACAAAAGTCAAAGTGGCCTATAGTCAGACAAAATCGCACACAAATAAGAGTGGACCTCAAATTGTATTTCCAAAATATAAATAACCAGAGTTAAATTGATGGAATGACAAAATAAAAAATACATGAATGATGTACAGGCGTACAACATGAATCAAGCTTGATAAATATTAATAAACACCAGTGGTGGAAAGTAACTGTATAAGTCCAATTTTGAGGTAGTTTTACTTTACTGGTATATTTCCAATTTTCAGTAGCCTACTCTTACTCCACTATGCCTCAGAGGCAAATGTTGTACTTTTACTCCACTACAGTTATTTGAAAACTTTAATTACTAGTTACTTTGTAGATTTAGATTATTATTACAAAACATACATTAACCACTTGAGCCATATCTACATTTCGGCCATTAGAAAATAGCCGTTCTACAAGCTCACTTGTAGGACTTGTAGGTCTGCTATTTTCAAAAGATTTCTATACATTTTATACATTAGAAAACTTGTGAAATGGGACATTCTGCATAAGTATTACTTTCAACTTTTGGTATTTAAGTACATTATTATACCAATACCTTTGTACTTTTACTCAAGTAAATTTTTAATTCCGGACTTTTGCTTGTAACAGAGTATTTCTACATTGCAGTATTGTTACTTTTACTCAAGTAAAAAATGTGAGTACTTTTTCCACAACTGATAAACACATGCATATTTCTCTGGATGAAGTCCTCTTGCTTGGTGAAAAGTCTCGTTGACAGCTCAGCGCAGAATGAACTCCCTGGACGCATACCTTCAATTGAAGTAAAATAACGTTAATACTACTCGCATAAACACATATCAAACATTAGTCAGAGGCAGTTCTATCTCCCCAAAATTGGCTGAGACTATAGAAGTCCAATAAATATATCCACAACTAATTAGATCTCATTTGAACCACTACAAAGAAGACCCAGCTGAACCAGCGGACACTTTCAAAAGGACTGGCCGCAAATAAGGCTTCTTAGGCGGGGTACAGTGGTCTGACGGGCCGGTCATCTGCGGCCGGGTTAACAGCGGCTAGCCGGCTACACAAACGTCCGAAAGTTCGGTGCACAAATCAGCCACAGATTTGAAGTTAATTAACAACATTCAAGCCTAAAATAAATCTTAAAATTACATTCTGTGGCAAAACAAAAAAATAATTCGGACATTTCTTACCGCAGTCCGTCTCCGCCATATTGGTCCTGTTTTTCAAGCGCTGGTGGTCCGGTGCGGTGTTGCATTCTGGGCAATCTGCTGTGAAAAGTCCTCAGCGAGTCTAGTCTGAAGCATGCTCGGTAAAGGGGGCGGATCAAGTTCACATCTGGGTATTTGGTCTGTACTTGGGCAAATGCGAACTTAGGATTGGAACAGTACTTGGGCAGCGACTGATGACGTATCACGAGTTCGTGAGGACGGGAGTACAGACAAGTTCGGGTATTGAGAAACGGCCACTGTTTCTTGATTCTCTGCTCTCTGCTCTCTCCCTCTCCCTCTCCCTCTCCCTCTCTCTCTCTCTCTCTCTCTCTCTCTCTCTCTCTCTCTCTGCTCTCTCTCTCTCCCTCTCCCGCTGCTCTCTCTGCTCTCTCTGCGCTCTCTGCGCTCTCTCTCCTCTCTCCTCTCTCCTCTCCTCCCTTTCTCCCTTTCTCTCGCTCGCTCGCTCGCGCTCTCTCTCTCTCTCTCTCTCTCTCTCTCTCTCTCGCTCTCGCGCTCGCTCTCGTGCTCTCTCTCTCGCGCTCTCTCTCTCTCTTGAGGTATACTTTTCAAACATAAGCACATTTGTTCCATATAAATAATCTTATTTCATCCTGTGTCACAGTACTATCTTGCTATGCTATTTGATCATAATGCAGTGGGGGTTCGGGTAGGTACAGAGAGAACACCTCAAATTGATTGACAAAAGAAACTTGTGTTTACATCTGGAAGAGAAGCCTTTGTCATATTGTATTCAGACTTTGAAGCTTGGCCCCCTGGGGTCAGAGAGGCAAATATTTAGCACCCAGGTGATGACACCCCTGTCTTGGGCTTGAACCACAGAGCCATTCTTTTGTCTTAATCTGAGCTAATCAGAATTCCATTGTTCCCTTGTGATGAGGCGGCTGGCCACAAGACAGTGAATGCATGTGGATGGTAATCGGAGGACAGAATGTCTACAGAAGACCTTTAAGTTTGGCTTTAACTCTGTCCAGCTGAGTAAGACTATGTACATTGTACACAATAATAAGAGTCTTTTAAATGAGTAGTTGAAATGATTAAAGTTTGATAACTATGACTGGTGCTGAGAAATGTTATGTAAGGAAAATATTCAGTCCTGAAGTAACTGCTGCTTTTATTGATTTATTGTTTCTAACTGCTGTTTGCAAACATGAAAGTATAAAGTGTGTGGATTTATTCTAAAGCTTAAGAGATGTTGAACAAGAAATACTAAACCAGCCTTTGTGTAAAAGCTTATTTTGTCGTAAGTAACACAAGTATGAACAAATGTGGTTGGGAAGAGACCAGTTAGTTCCATGTAACTTTTCTTCTTGAATCTAAGGAAAATGTCATGTTCCCTTACAAACATCTCTTTTTGTGTAAATCATTCATTTAAGGTTGAAAACATACATGTGTGGGCTTATGTTGAAGATAATAAGATGTTAAACAATGATTTCATACTATGAGTCTGTGTAATAGTAAAGCTTGATAATTGGAAATAAGACAAGTTTGTTATACTGTAAGGACAATGCTAATGTTATACCAGGCTGTGGGCGGGGATTCGAGCCACGACTCCTCAATATTCATGTATTGTATGTGTGATAGGCCTACAGGGATTGGGGGCTGGGCTTAAACCACCTAGCCCCTCCTCTGGTTACAGAAGGTAGACAGTGTATAAATAATGTGTTTCAATGTGAATGCTGCGCACTGCTGATTAGACCTAACATGGCAGTGGCCTGTTGGGCTGAATAAAAAGATGCCTGACTCAGAACCCTTGGACCGGATCTTCTCTTCTTGAACCTTTTCCCAGGAGGCTGTTTATAGACACTCTTTACCACAAAAATATACTTCAGATGGCGTTGTCTGGCAGGCGTTTTTCTATTCCCTTCTTTTCGGAGGTGGATACACGGAAAAAGGACCTGGTTTTTTTTGTTTTGGTTGTGAGGGAGGTTGGCTGGTTTCCTGGGAAGGGGTTTTGGGGAATCCGGGTTAGGGTGAGTGTTTTGTGGCACGAGAGCTTCTAGTGTCCGTTAAAGGCCTGGGAGCTAATAATGTTCTGTTCTATTCATACCTATTATAAACAATATAATAGGCCTTCATGTTCCAGAACCATTTGACTTGTGAGCTACAAGACAAAGGAAGTCAAAAGGCTTATTTCAAATCGGTTTTGGAACCAACAATACTAGTGTTAAGGAATTTTGCGCCTCTTGAAATGTTCCAAAGTCGACTAAATTTAGGCAAAAGGCAGGAGCCAAAAAGCCCCCTTTACTCGCTTTTGGGACCTTTCACAGGAGTGTTAAATTGTTTGCATATTTTTAATGTAAGTCGTCTATCCCTATGATAATGAACTATACTCCAGGGCTGCGGAGCACAAAAGTACAGAGAGTACAAAAAGTGTTGGCGCTGGGGTGAATGTTTATGTAATTGTAGAATTTGAACACCTCTTCTAGTTCCTCCAGACTCGTTTGACTTGGGAGCTAAAAGACAAAGAAAGTCAAAAAAGCTTATTTCAAATCGGGTTTGGAGCCAATGGTGGTAGTGTTTGAATTTATAACAATATAATAGGACTTCATAATACGAAACGTTTGATTTAGGAACTCTTATTTCAAATCGGTTTAGTAACCAACAATAATAAGTAACATTGTTATACACATTTAGAACAATATAATATAAATTCACCTTCCAAAATCGATAGGCAGTGAGGAGAAGGAGGGCAAAAAGCTTGCTATGGTCGTTTTTGGAAGTTGAATGCAATGTAAATAGGTTTGGAGTACCACTGCGGACTTTAAAAGGTTTAGTTTTTGGGTTAAGACTTTGAATAATTTAAATAGATTTGAATGCCACTGCGGTTGGCTTAATACTTCCACAGGGCCCAATTATAAACCCTGAGCATTTTGTACAGATGTTCAGGGATATTGGCGCGTGACGAACTCCGTGTGTCTATCGCCCGTAAAATTACCTGTGGTTTTATTAGTAGATTGATGAGAAAGACGAGTGAGCCTTGTATGTATCTTTAGGAACAATAGAAAATATTTTTAAATATGAGATTTACTCTTGTCATAAGTGTCAGAATCAGTTGAGAAATCATTGATGGCTGTACCAGAATAGGGTTGGGATCGTAGGAAGACATATTTTGTGGTGTTCTAGCTAGGGAAAGAAAGATACATGGAACCTCAAGGCATTATGTGAACTGTTGGTTTTTCCCTAAGCACTTGGATATCTTGTGATCGTACAGGAGGTGATTTTTTTAGACCCTTTCTTGTGTTGAACTTTTGTTTTTATGTGTTACGTTCGTAATGCTACTTTCCTTGGTGACCGTTCTGCAATTCTTACAAATAGTGCGTGGATTTTGGATTGGCAGTGGTGATGCTATAGTCCTTATTTGGTCATTTCTTTGGACTTTTCCGGTTTTGCTGGCGGTGCTGACGCGGCGGGCCGATTTTCGTCCTTCATGTGTGTGTGTGGGTTACGTGAGAGCTTGTGATCATTCTTACTTTGTGAGTTGGCTACGTTTTGCAGTGTTGATGCATATTACCTAACTTTGATCAGATTAAAGGGTTATAAAGTGTATGAAGGTATTGTTGTTCTTTGGTTTTCTGTTCTGTTCCAGAAAAATGTCATTAGAGCATTAAGTTCTGGCTCCGTTATCCTTCCATTCCATAAAGAACCATATGTGTTGCATATACGGGGTCTGTTTCGGCAGAGGCGGGAGACCCCGGGGAGCGGATCGGAGACACGGGCCGGATCGCGCGGCTCCCTGGGGCCGCGAAAAGGGGGACGGCGGAACAGAGAAGATCGGCCCCCATCTTCCTAGCAGGGGCCATGCTAATCTTCTCTGTATCGTTCCAATTTTAGTATATGTGCAGCAGAAGCTGACACAGGAGCACCCTGCCTTGACCACAGATATATAGGTCTCAGTTTAGCATCTTGGATTTACACGGTTGCGGTTTTATACGCGATAAAACGCGTGTGTCAGAATATAAATGCTTGTAAAATGTCTGTGTGGAAGCACAGTTTCATGCTGGGTAACTGGGGGCCAAATCGGACAGCCTAACCCTAACCCTAACCCAGGACAAATAGGACACAAATTGGAACGATACAGAGAAGATTGGGACCCACCATAGGAGTGAGCGGAAATTGGAGCGATACAGAGAAGATCAGGCAAATAGGACAAATAGGACACAAATTGGAACGATACAGAGAAGATTGGGACCCACCATAGGAATGAGCGGTAAGGGAAAGGTGTCCGTTTGGCAGGAATTTTGTGTCCTTTTGGCTAATAAGCCCAATGCCAAAAAGACAAAAAGTCAACGCAGACCGCCGCGTTGGAGATAATTCTGACTTTTTGTCCTTTTGGGTATTAGGCAAGTGCCAAAAAGACTGTCTTTTTGGCAACAGTGTCCTTTTGGACATCATTGTCCTTTTGGCAATGAATGTCTTTTTGCCACTGTCTTTTTGGCATCCTCACTCTCTCTCTCGAGCTCTCTCTCACCCCTCTCTCTCTCTCTCTCTCTCTCCCTCTCTCTCCCTCTCTGTCTGTGTCGCTGTCTTGCACGTCCACACAAATAACCCCAGTTATCATTGTCCTTTTGGCATTAGTGTCCTTTTGGCAACAGTGTCCTTTTGGACATCATTGTCCTTTTGGCAATGAATGTCTTTTTGACACTGTCTTTTTGGCATCCACTATCCTTTTATTATCATTGTCCTTTTGGCATCAGTGTCCGTTTGGCACTATCCTTTTGGACATCATTGTCCTTTTGGCAATGAATGTCTTTTTGACACTGTCTTTTTGGCATCCACTATCCTTTTATTATCATTGTCCTTTTGGCATCAGTGTCCTTTTGGCACTGTCCTTTTGGACATCATTGTCCTTTTGGCAATGAATGTCTTTTTGACACTGTCTTTTTGGCATCCACTATCCTTTTATTATCATTGTCCTTTTGGCATCAGTGTCCGTTTGGCACTGTCCTTTTGGACATCATTGTCCTTTTGGCAATGAATGTCTTTTTGACACTGTCTTTTTGGCATCCACTATCCTTTTATTATCATTGTCCTTTTGGCATCAGTGTCCGTTTGGCACTATCCTTTTGGACATCATTGTCCTTTTGGCAATGAATGTCTTTTTGACACTGTCTTTTTGGCATCCACTATCCTTTTATTATCATTGTCCTTTTGGCATCAGTGTCCTTTTGGCACTGTCCTTTTGGACATCATTGTCCTTTTGGCAATGAATGTCTTTTTGACACTGTCTTTTTGGCATCCACTATCCTTTTGCTATCATTGTCCTTTTGGCACCACTGTCCTTTTCCCCTCCCTGGTTGTCCTTTTGGCATTGATTTCCGTCCCGCGGTGTCTTTTTGGCAGGACCGACTCGACGGCTCCGCCCGGTGGGGGAACGAGGCGCCGCACTTTTTTTCGGAAAATCGCCGCTCGGGCCCCGGGGCCCCCCGGGCGGCGGCCTCCAGTGCCGAACGGACGCGACTCGTGCCGTTCGGACGCTTGCCAAAAGGACACCGCCAAAAGGACACCGCCAAAAGGACACGTTTCCCTAACGGCGGGAAATTGGAGCGATACAGAGAAGATCAGGCAAATAGGACAAATAGGACACAAATTGGAACGATACAGAGAAGATTGGGACCCACCATAGGAATGAGCGGAAATTGGAGCGATACAGAGAAGATCAGGCAAATAGGCCACGCCAAATCATGCTATGTCGGCTTCTGTAAAGTAGCTACAACAACACGTTAAGGCCACAGCTTGTACAAAACTCACTCGCAGGTATTTGATTTTCAACACTTCATCGGGGGAGAGCGCGAACGCAGTCCCCCACTACCAGAAATTATGCAGTCGAGATTCCCACATTTGGGGAATTCGCACGGGTCAGCAAAGCACGGAGTGCAATGGCTGAGCCTCGCCGTGGGTGAACCACCTTCGTGATCATGGTGTCTCCCCTGCCAGGTAAGTATGCCTCGCCATCGCGTGGCGTGGAGGCAAGCACCCACACAGGTACACGTCAACTCGACGGTTCATACAACACACGCTCAACCACACACTACTATGTTAACGTACACACATTTTATGAACCTCGTTGATGATAGCTGTTGATTGTTGAGTTGGAGGAAATGGGCTACATTTTGACTTGTACATGCATTGTTTTTTGGAAGTGGAATCCTGTACTTTAGAAACACTTTGAAAAACAATGTGTCACCCACCTCTATACCAGGAGCAAAGTGTGGTTATTTACTCACGTGTTCTTTCGACAAGGCGATAGGAGGTGCACCGTTCCCGGCGGCACTGCAGTGCCGGGTCAATGCGTGGAGTGAACGGAGCAAGCCCCTGTTTCAACTCCCGAGTTCAAAAATCCGTTTAATATGTAGTCCCCATATAGGGGACATATCAGATATTAAACTGATAAGAACAGATTTTTTTTTTTTTTTATTATTAATATAACTTCATTTTTAACAATATACAATCATCAAAAACAACAAATGCCTCAAAACAATCAAATTAATCTCATATACATCATCTCGAAGCCTCAAAACAATCAAAACATAATACCTCATTTCAGAATCTCAGTTTCATCATATCATGCAAAAACCAAAAGACCCACTAAATAAACATCATGATAATAATTTCATCAAAACTTAAACATTGACTCCCAAACCGAAAAAATGCCTCATATACATGTCCTAAGAAAATCCATTACCTCCTTCTTTCCACCTTAACACAATACCTCAAAACCACACTTATTGATAAAAATCCATCTCATCCACAGCCCATGAATACGGAACTGTGTTGGGGGCCCCAGATGGCCTCCCCTCCCCTTCATACCCATCCACTGACACAGGGGAGAGTGGAGGGATAAGACTTAAGTCCTCCCCCAGACTTTGCCCCCCCAAGTCCGCTGTTGTCTTCCTCTCTTTTCTCTTCTTCTTTTTCTTATGATAAACCCCATTCCCTCCTCCCGTTCCCCCCTCCCCCACCCCCACCCCATTCTCCCCTTCCACTCTGTGTCTCTTGTTCTCCCCCTCGTCCTTCAGAAAACTTTCCCAGGTCATTGGACAGTGAGTCTTTGGCTGAGAGTGCTCCTTGGTCTCGCCACCAGGTGGAGCCATTTCTCCCCAAGTCACCTCTCCCTCTGCCTCCTGCTGCTGCTGTAGCCCACCAGTGGCTGCTGTTAGTCCCACCTTTGGCCCAGTGTCTGCTATGTGTCCATTCTCCTGCCCTGAGAAGTACTCGTCCGAGCCGACCTCCGGTGCCGCACCTTCCTCCTCCCTTATCTGCTGCTGGGCCCCTTCCTCCACAGCTCCCGATTGGCCCGCTTGGCCCTCGTCTCCCACTGCTTCCCCGGTAGGCCTCCTCCCGCCCTCGCCTCGAGGTCTCCCCGTAGCCGCTTCTGCATATGTCCTCCTTCGGTCCGGGCAGTCCCTCCGGATATGATCCGCCTTCCCGCAGCCATGACAGCTCCTCTGCTGCTGGTGTGGGCAGTCCGCTGCAACATGGCCAAATGCAGTGCAGACCCGGCACTTTATGAAACCACAGGCTCCGTCAGTGTGGCCATGCTTCTTGCACCTTCTGCAATACGCAGGCTGTCGAGCATAATACAGGAACCCGCGATCAGCCGCAATGTTAAAAACCGCGGGGGGATGCATCAGCCCATCCTCCAACCCTGGGTCCTCGTTCAGGAGGACCTGGAACTGGGTCCTCCCATTCCAGAAGCCCAGTAAATCAGTTATTCTCCTGCTTCCAGGAAGTACTTCCCCGTAGCAGGATAGGAAACCCACAATCGATTCCCTCGATACATACGGGTTGTACATATGCACAGTTATCAGCCGGAAATTTGGCCTGTCCAGGTTCAACACCTCATAGTTTGAAAACGGCTTCTCGCCAGCTCCCCTCCTGCATTCCACCAATACATCCTCAGTTATTCCCACTGAAGAAAAAGAAACATCATAGCTCCTCTCCTGAGCATTTGTCTGCAAGCAGTAAACATGTTCATTTTTAAGCTTCAGTGCTCCCAACAAAACAGTCTTAGCAAAAACTGATCTATCTACCATCAAGGCATTCTTTACGTTCCAGCGGAACCGCACCGTGTTCCTCAATCCCGCCTTCGGTACTGGCTGTCCTGCCGCAAACTCCATTGGACGTTGATTTCCTCCAGCATCCTCCATCCCGGCACCTCGTTCACTCGTTCCTCCTCTCCAAACTCCTTTAATCTGATAAGAACAGATACTACACTTGATCTTAGCCAAAAGGCCGAGAAGCGATAACCCCTCAACTGACTGCCTGAACGATCGCAATCTCCGCTGATTCCATCCTCACCCGGCCTGACACCCACTAGTCCCCTCCTTTTGGCCTCATGAAGCTGTGGGCGTGGCCTATCGGCTCGGGGGCGTGGTTTACAGCTGCGGGCGTGGCCTATCACCCAGGGGTGTTTGATTGATTGATTGATTGATTGATTGACATTTTTATTAGGCAAAAGAATGTAAAACAACACAGTTACATTTATAATGCTTTTGTCCAAAAGGTCCGACCAAAAAAGTCCTTGCGGACTTGTTTCCGTTGGGCTCCTTGAATTATTTTCATAGACAAAAGTGTGGTTCGAAGCTGTGGGCGTGGCTCGCAGATCTGATATCTTCCCTGCTTGCCTTCCTGCGGCAAATCATACTTTGTCAGCTACTGTAAAGTAGCTACAACGAGACGTTAAGGCCACAGAGTGACACAAATGCGCTCACGCCTACCTTGACCTCAAACGTGCCCACATACCCACTGCTCTCCTTGTCATTTCCTTCAACAGCTGAGTTGGCCTTGTCCAAAGGGCAAGGCCCTCCAAAAATATGCATAACTCATGAATGTCCCTCTCCACGGAAGTCTTTAGTAAAAGGCGAAAGGCTTATTCGTCATGAAGAGAGACCCGAGTAATTCTGACCTCTCACCGCCGTGGCCGGCAAAGGCACCAGCCACGCCGATCAACCATTTAGCGGCGCACGCTCTTAGCTTTCTGGCAACATGGCAATATCCCCCCCCTCTCTGAGTCAGGTTATTCATTATCTTAGAAATAGGGGGAGCAGGCCTCGTTCAAATGTTCACAAAGTGAGTGCTCTTATGTGCATCTGGTTGTGATCTCACCCGTTTTTTTTTTTTTTTTTTTTTTCCCCTAAGGAAAGCATCCTTAAAAAAAAAAAAAAAAAAAGTGAAATATCGGACACTTTGGAGAAGCACCAGGGGGCGCTACAGCGTAGAAAGCTCAGGTGGGCTGCGGAACACGGAACTAGGCATGACTTTGGTTACACCTGGCAGAGTGCTGTCCTCTTAAGGGGCCTCGGTTTGGCGTGGGGGGCCCCGCAAAACTGCATCTTCTGCAGTTTCGACTTAGAAGAATTCAGGGATATAAATGGATTTGTACCCCCCTGTCCCTGGGCCGAAATTGGCTTATACTCCCCTGTCCCCGGGCAACTAGCGCCCGCGGCTGTGGGTCCAGACTCCGGGGGGGGTGCTTAAGAGTGGGTCCCCGGGTTCGGATGGAGAGCCAGGTAGAGGACTTAGCTGGGCTCTGGCTGGCCACCCCGGTGGGGGCCGGAGGCTCCCCGGGGCCGCGTGGAGAGCCGGGCAAAACCCCATCTTTCGCCGTTTTGACTTCTGGACATAGTCATTTTCACAGATTTTGACTTCTGGTCATAGTCATTTGGAGAGATTTTTCCACAATCCAAGCCATAGAGGCTGCACTGATCGATCGATCGATCGATCGATTGATCGGTTTGATCGGTCGAACACTTAACCCTGCCCCCCGGGCCCTCCCCTACCCGCTCTGTGGGCGTGGCCTATCGCTTCGGGGGGTGTGGTTTGAAGCCGGGGGCGTGGCCTATCGGTGAGGAGGGAGTGGTTTGGAGCTGTGGGCGTGTCCTCTCTCGGCGAGGGGGGTGTGGTTTGAAGCTGGGGGCGTGGCCTATCACCATGGGGGTGTGTTTTGGAGCCGTGGGCGTGGCTTATCGGCCTGGGGGCGTGGCCTATCACCTTGGATTGGGGTTTTAAGCCGTGTGCTTGTCCTCTCTCGGCGAGGGGGGTGTGGTTTGAAGCTGGGGGCGTGGCCTATCACCATGGGGGCGTGTTTTGGAGCCGTGGGCGTGGCTTATCGGCCTGGGGGCGTGGCCTATCACCTTGGATTGTGGTTTTAAGCCGTGTGCTTGTCCTCTCTCGGCGAGGGGGTGTGGTTTGAAGCTGGGGGCGTGGCCTATCACCATGGGGCGTGTTTTGGAGCTGTGGGCGTGGCTTATCGGCCTGGGGGCGTGGCCTATCACCTTGGATTGTGGTTTAAAGCCGTGTGCTTGTCCTCTCTCGGCGAGCGGGGTGTGGTTTGAAGCTGGGGGCGTGGCCTATCACCATGGGGGCGTGTTGTGGAGCTGTGGGCGGGGCTTATCGGCCTGGGGGCGTGGCCTATCACCTTGGATTGTGGTTTAAAGCCGTGTGCTTGTCCTCTATCGGCGAGGGGGGTGTGGTTTGAAGCTGGGGGCGTGGCCTATCACCATGGGGGCGTGGTTTGGAGCTGTGGGCGTGGCCTATCACCTCGGGGGCCACTTGGGGGGACTTTGAAGCATTAAAAAATGTCTACATCTAAAATATTTTTTTTTTCTCTATTTCCTCAAAATAGTTAAAAATGAGGAACGCTTCACGAATTTGCGTGTCATCCTTGCGCGAGCGGAAATTGGAGCGATACAGAGAAGATCAGGCAAATAGGACAAATAGGACACAAATTGGAACGATACAGAGAAGATTGGGACCCACCATAGGAATGAGCGGAAATTGGAGCGATACAGAGAAGATCAGGCAAATAGGACAAATAGGACACAAATTGGAACGATACAGAGAAGATTGGGACCCACCATAGGAATGAGCGGAAATTGGAGCGATACAGAGAAGATCAGGCAAATAGGCCACGCCAAATCATGCTATGTCGGCTTCTGTAAAGTAGCTAAAACAACACGTAAGGGAAAGGTGTCCGTTTGGCAGGAATTTTGTGTCCTTTTGGCTAATAAGCCCAATGCCAAAAAGACAAAAAGTCAACGCAGACCGCCGCGTTGGAGATAATTCTGACTTTTTGTCCTTTTGGGTATTAGGCAAGTGCCAAAAAGACTGTCTTTTTGGCATTTTTTGCCAAAAAGACAGTCTTTTTGGCTAGTAAGTTGTGTCCATTTGGCAAAAGGTACCTGCAGTCACATCCCTTTGGGGGGCAGCAGCGAGTTTTGTAGTGCCAAAAGGCCAGTGCCAAAAGGACACTGGTGCCAAAAGGACAATGATGCCAAAAGGACACTGATGCCAAAAGGACACTGATGCCAAAAGGACACTGATGCCAAAAGGACACTAATGCCAAAAGGCCAATGATAACTGGGGTTATGTTTGTAACCTATAAGTGCCAAAAGGACACTGATGCCAAAAGGACACTAATGCCAAAAGGACAATGATAAGTGCCAAAAGGACACTGATGCTAAAAGGACACTGATGCCAAAAGGACAATGATAAGTGCCAAAAGGACACTGATGCTAAAAGGACACTGATGCCAAAAGGACATTGATGCCAAAAGGACACTGATGCCAAAAGGACACTAATGCCAAAAGGACAATGATAAGTGCCAAAAGGACACTGATGCTAAAAGGACACTAATGCCAAAAGGACAATGATAAGTGCCAAAAGGACACTGATGCTAAAAGGACACTGATGCCAAAAGGACATTGATGCCAAGAGGACACTGATGCCAAAAGGACACTAATGCCAAAAGGACAATGATAAGTGTCAAAAGGACACTGATGCTAAAAGGACACTAATGCCAAAAGGACAATGATAAGTGCCAAAAGGACACTGATGCTAAAAGGACACTAATGCCAAAAGGACAATGATAAGTGCCAAAAGGACACTGATGCTAAAAGGACACTAATGCCAAAAGGACAATGATAAGTGCCAAAAGGACACTGATGCTAAAAGGACACTAATGCCAAAAGGACACTAATGCCAAAAGGACAATGATAAGTGCCAAAAGGACACTGATGCTAAAAGGACACTAATGCCAAAAGGACAATGATAAGTGCCAAAAGGACACTGATGCTAAAAGGACACTAATGCCAAAAGGACAATGATAAGTGCCAAAAGGACACTGATGCTAAAAGGACACTAATGCCAAAAGGACAATGATAAGTGCCAAAAGGACACTGATGCTAAAAGGACACTAATGCCAAAAGGACAATGATAAGTGCCAAAAGGACACTGATGCTAAAAGGACACTGATGCCAAAAGGACATTGATGCCAAAAGGACACTGATGCCAAAAGGACACTAATGCCAAAAGGACAATGATAAGTGCCAAAAGGACACTGATGCCAAAAGGACACTAATGCCAAAAGGACAATGATAAGTGCCAAAAGGACACTGATGCTAAAAGGACACTAATGCCAAAAGGACAATGATAAGTGCCAAAAGGACACTGATGCTAAAAGGACACTAATGCCAAAAGGACAATGATAAGTGCCAAAAGGACACTGATGCTAAAAGGACACTGATGCCAAAAGGACATTGATGCCAAAAGGACACTGATGCCAAAAGGACACTAATGCCAAAAGGACAATGATAAGTGCCAAAAGGACACTGATGCCAAAAGGACACTAATGCCAAAAG